>NC_025996.2:117023885-117326215 GCF_000442705.2 Elaeis guineensis
TTGTGATAGTTTGCACCAAATTTGATGAGAAAGAATATTGATGTTGTGGAGTAGGAAACATGGATGTGCTCCCAGGATCAATTATAGATTGCAAAAAAAAAAAAAAAATAAAAGAAGAAAGAAAGAAAGAAAGAAAAAGAAAAAGAAAAAAAAAAGAAAGGCCAGAGATTTGTTATAGATTTCTTTCTCCTTTGTCTTTTCTTTTCCTTATAGTGCCATAGTCTCTAGCATTTCTTTATGATTATAGTGGATTATCACTTCTCGTCATCTAAAAATAGATAAGATTTAGTTAAAGTATATATTAGTCCCTTTGAAATGCATATGCTACTAGATAGGTTTGATTTGTTTTTTTTTTTTAATAATAAAAAAGAGTGAGAGGGAGCGACAGTGTAGCTATCACCTCTGGATATGGCCACGAGGGCCCCATTCCGCTGGAGAATATTTGATACGACAACTAAGATGGCCCAGCATACTCTCCGCATGGCTCAAACCTCATATGTAAGGGTGTGGGGTCAACGACCCATTCCAACTGGACTACCGTCTCAATGGTATCGATTTGATTTTTAGAAGCAATATGATGAAAACATTGCCGGCCCATCCATAGCTTGCTATCAACTATTTTGGATCTCAAATGAATAACCAAAGACTCCATCTGCCAATTTGAGAAACAAGGTTTACACCTTTGTTGGGGGTACCTTTTGAAATAGAAAGAAATATGGTTTAAAGAAATATCCTGGAGTAGTGGTAGTATCTCTCATTCAAATATATGGCACTAGCATTAAAAACAACATATCACTTCAATGCACAAAGCTTCTGTTGTTGCGGGGTCTGGAGAGAGTGAGATGTACGCCAGCTTTAATCTCGCGTGCGGAGAGGTTATTCTTATATTTCAAACCTATGATGCTCAGGTCATAGTGGAGCAACTTACTGCTACGCCAGAGCCGGCCTTCTAAATACATGGCACCAGCACCACAAGGTAGGGAAAATTCAGTCCCCCACCGATGGCGGCCATCCTTTCTCTCATGTCCTGATAAGACAAATGATTGAAGGAAAAAAAAAGAAAAAAAGGTAAAGGAGAGAGAGCCACATACGACAATCATTATCAACGTTGGCAGATTCTGTGACAATAACATCACAGCCACTTACACCAATCACATTCACATTCACATTCTGCTAGAGAGAATTTGTGATGTTTCTTTTCGAGTTCTTTCATTTTTCTTAATATCTTTGGTATCTCACTCCTTTTAGGCCTCTTGCCACTTGGATGATATTATTCCACCCAGTTGGTACCTCAGTGGATGTTCCTTTCATGTAAATCTGATTTGACGTTTGTGCGAAGGTGCAGAGATGTTAACAAGTGGAAAGGTTATTGTGATCCTGGACAAGATTTTCTGGTCTCAAAGAAAGGGAAAGACATGCCTAATAAACCTTTGCAAATGCAATGGAAAGCGGTGGGGAGCCACCACCCTGCCATTTCCTTCTGCGATCGCAGGGAGTTGCGTGGCAAACTGCTCCACTTGGCCAGCCATCCTCGGTCATTGTTTGGCAAAATTTTGTATCACGTAGACTCCAATATTTTCAGTTGGCCTTGCTTATTAAACAAAGAAAACAATGCAGAGGCTGCCTTGCTTAATAGTAAATTATCTTGGTTTTCTCTCTTGAAGAGGAGATTCTCGCAAACTTAAAAATCACTGACAAGGTATCATGTTCTTGATTCTGATTTATAAACAAAGAAACCAATTGCCATCTATGCAAGTTAAAAGATACGCAGTTCCAAAAGGGCCGGTGAGGATATTTCAAGTTTATTTCTTTTCCTTTTTTTTTTTTTTTTTAGCTTGGTTATCAAAAGCAAATCAAACTGATCTTGATTCCATACGAATTGGATTGGCCTCTTCCACAAAGTTCTGAGCAATTTTTGCAAGATCAATTGAGGACTAAGTGTTAGCACTTCTCCCGGAGGTCTCGTCCGGCCACCACGTGACCACCACATTCCCTTTTTTTCGACTACAGCTCATGTGATGGCCTGGCCCGAACAAGAATTCCAGCCCACCAAAAAGCCCAAAACGAAAAAAAAAGAGAGAGAAGAAAACAGAGGGAGTCTTCTTCCTCCTCTCGCCGGCTCCCAATCGAAGTTGGAAACGATCTCCCTCTGGTCCTATTTAAGAAGGAGAACCCTTCTCTCTCCTCTCATCGAGAAATCTCGGAGCAAAACGGTAGAGATCGCCAGAAAATCCACCGCGGAAGACCGTCCCTGTGCCGTCCAATTACTCGCCGGAAAAGCTTCGCCGGCATCAGAGGTAAGCCTTCTCCCCTTCCTCTCTTCTCCCCTTTCCTTCCCGTGCCGATGTGCACGCTTGCCGGCGACCGGAGTCGTCGGATTTTGTTGTAGAAGAACCTCTATATTTTTACCATTTTTCTTTGATTTCCGACGCCGGTGGTCACCGCCGACCACCGGTTTGGCTCTCCTAGTGTTATCGAGTCGCTCCCCTCCTGCCGACGGCCGCCCCACACCGGCTGCGCCGCCGGTCGGAATTCCAACGAGGGGACCTCACGGTCCCCTGTTTTGGCCCAAAAGAAACCCACGGGAAAGAAGAAAAAAAAGAAGAAGAAGAAGGAAAAGAAAAAGAAAAAGAAAAGAAAAAGAAGAAAAAGAAAAGAAAAAGAAAAAAAAGAAAAGAAAAAGGGAAAAAAAAGAAAGAAAAAAATAAAATAATAATAATATAATAATATAATAAATAGAATTTTCTCTCCTCTCTCTTCCGTGAAAAAAAAAAAGAAAAGAAGAAGAAAAAAAATAATAAATTAATAAATAATGATATAAATAATAAAATGTGAGAAAGAGAGTTTCTCTCTCTTCCCTCTCTCTCTTCAGCCTGAACTAGTATTTTTTCTCTCTAAAATTGAACTTTCTCTCTCTACTTTCTCTCTCTAAAATTCTCTCTCTAGATTATTTCTCTCTCCTAAGATTTCTAGAATTTTGAGAAGAATGATGATGAATTTAAATGATCCTAGTGATGGATTTTTGATTTATGATCGTCGGACGGTACACCGACATCCACTTTGATCAGATCAGGTATTTTTAAGATTTTAATTTCTATAATTTTATTAAATTATTCATATGATAATTTTAGCATGATTTGATCTGATCGATCGGATTTGTTGAATCATATTGTCTGAAGAATTCAAGATGAGCTTTCTCTCTCCAGAATTTTCTGTCTCTTGATTGATTCTCTCTCTAAAAAGGTTAGTGAATGAAGAAATTTTTTTTAATAGTCCTGATCTGATTCTAATGAAGAACCCTGATCCATGGTTGTTGGGCAGTGTACTGGTACTTACCTCGATCAGATCCGATATTTATCAATTTAATTATCCATGATCCCGATTTAATCATATGATTTGATCATGTTGATTTCATCAATCGAGATATTGGACCAATCGTAATGTTGGATTGTGTCACCTGATCAATTCGAATTGTACCTCATGAATTCTCTCTCCTCTGATTTTCTCTCTCTACTTGATTTTATGAAATCGATGAAGAAACCTCGATCCTATCACTTCTTATTCAACTTGATCTGATAGTCAAACTTTGGATCGTTTAGGTCCTAATTAAATTTTGATTAGATAAAATTAGATGATCGGACCCAATCTAAACCATTAAAATATGGTATTCGTATTCTTTCTAATTATTGAAATTGATTCTGTATAGGATTGTAGATGTTTTATCATGGGATAAAATCTCTTCCATTGAATTGGGTAAGTTAAAGCTGGAGTATGGAACCGATCGAGCTATAATTATTCCTATTTTGTTTTTGAGAGACGATCTGGATAGCCTTGGTCTTCTGCTTTCATGTGAACAAAAGGAAGAAGTTGATTTGTTCAAGACTGGACAGGACTTTCTTTCCGACAACCAAGTGTGAAGCAGACTTCATCATCTCTGCACACTGTCTCATCTGCGAGCTCCTTCTTCTTTCGCTCCAGTTCCCATTTTCTTCCGCTAGTTGGACAATCAGCTGCGGTATCTTCTCTTTAAGATTCTTGATATAAACCGGGAGCCGACCCAGGCCCGTAGTGCTTCACGTCTAGATCCCCTTTCCCAAGTAACCAAATTCTACCAAGGTGAGAGGAATTATAATTGTGCAAGAAGGACCTGTTTGGAAAAACTAAAGGAACTCTAGAAGACACTTTATGATAGCTGCTATGTGGAAAAGTCCATAGGTGAAATGAAGGAGAAGGCTCTTCTGGTCGAAGGCCAATTACACTGATCTATGCATAAACTAAATAACATGCAAGCAAGAGAGAAGGCAAAAGTCAGTTAGTTTATAGCAGAGGAGACTCGATCGTCCCACTAGGAAGTCAAAGAGAAAGTATGCCCCACATAAAGTGGAACGAAATCTCCGTCTGGTTTAGGCTCGTGCTCGACCAAAGGGAAAGGGACCGTTAAGAGGTCGTACTATCCGTTAGGGAAGGAGAGCGGAAGTGAGGCTCGATCGATAAGGGAGAGGAAAGACAGGTCGATATCGCGATATGATCTATGAACAGAATTTTTAGAAGAAAATTTATAGAATTATGTGGATTTATTGGAATGCGTTCGAGGTAAGTAATGTTTCACTTTTTCTAGATTTATCAATAAATTATAATATATTTTTCTGACATGATTTGTGAAACGATGCATGAATTGGATGAATGGTATTTTGTTATGAAAATATCTTATTTGAAATGTTATGATGAAGCATGATTGAACATATTGATTCCATGATGCATTATATTGATCGATTTCGATACTACATGATTATATGTTTTATTATCGAAATTAGAATATAAAATATGATTTATGAAGAATTATGATATAAGAAATATTATGAATTGACAACCTGACTATGTAAAGGACCCCGCCAATGGGGGCATATATGTTGGCAATTGATTGTCCTGAGGGTTTATGTCACCAGCGAGACCAGCGACATGTCGCCAGAGAGACCAGCGACAAACCACCAGCGAGACCAACAGTTCCAAAGGACATGACTGCCAGATGATTTACAGTCTACCGCAAGCAGATACGCGGTATTATGACCCTGCCACAGAAAAAATATGGTCATAGCTCATGGTTGACGAAAAGAATTTAAGAACGAAAGAAATTAAAATTTGGAAAGAAACTTGAATTTTCGAAAAAGAAATGTATTTGACATGAATTATGTTGCATAATTGAAATTGATTTCGAATTGATGAACTCTATATGCTTATTTTCTATAAATGATGATTTACTTAAATGCCTGATGAAATCTGTTGAAAAGTGATCATTGCTTACTGGGCTGTCTAGCTCATTACCTCCTATTTTTCTTATTTTTACAGATGTTGAGGAATTAAGATGATACAAGATATGAATGGAAGAGTGATCAGAAGCAGAATTCCTATACTTTTATTTTAGGTTGAAAGTCTTATTGAATTTGATGTAAGGCCTATGAATCATTGTTGAATTTATTGAGATATTAAAGAAGAAATTTAGATCGTTATATTTTAGATTTTGAATTATTGACTAATTATTTCGCTGTTGTTTTAAGATAGCATGATAAGATGCCTTGTATGCTTATGGAAAGAGTTTTCTATAAGTATGTGGCGGTTGCCATGACTCTCGATTCATAATCTCAGATCGGGGGCATGACAATTAAAGTAGTATCAGAGCATAAGTGGATAAATTATGAAACATAGAATCAGATATAGAATGGGTGTAAGTGGATAGACACCAGGGACATTATAGTGTAGATCTTTGATGCTTGTAGTGGAAGAAATATTTATAAATTTTGATTAAACATTGAGATTATGTATAAAAAGATCGTAAGAGATTATGATATATGGAGTTTGAAATATGATGGATGATCTATTGATCATGATATGATTAGTTAGATCTTGATCGAAAGTAATCACAAAAGGATTGACATAAAATTTTATTATGCATTGTGGTTATTAATTTGATCATTGGTTATTCAAGTGAATCGTAAGTTTAAATTCGATGTGAGAATAATACTATGATATTACTTCTAGTTGAGAAGTTGACTATTATTGACAAGATAAAGATTTGACGATAAAATATTGTTCCAGGATGGAATAAGAAAAATCTTTTATGATGCTTGATTAGAATATTTATCGAAATTGAATTTGGTATGTAGATTATATATAAAGTGGCATATTAGGATGAATGCATATTTGAGGATATTGCAAAGAAATCTATTTCTTATTGATGAAATCGATTATGAGGTTGTAGAATATTCATCATAATGGAATCTTTAATCATCATCCTTAGATCTAAATAATGGATCTTATTATGTCTCTTGGAGACTACATGATGTGTATGAAATTTTAATTTAAAGATTTCGTATCTAAGTTGATCAAGAGATTTTCTGATATTATTGTTGAGGTTGTTAATGAAAAAAATTGATATCTTCAGATTAAGATAAAAGATCTGATTTATATTTATTTCAGATTAAGGGATCCATGTAAATTTATAATTTAAAAATTTTAGATTTAGGAATTGATATGGAGTTCCTTTGCTTTTGTTAACGAGGTCCCTAATTGAATCTACTATTAAATGGTGATTTGATTTTTGAGGCTTGTATGATTGTTGTGAAAAGATACGTGATAGATATTAAAGATCTTGATTATAAAAATTTTAGAAAAAAATAATGATTTGAAGTTCTTATATATTCTGATTATATCCAAATTTGGTGGAGCATCGAAGGATTTTTTTTCATTGATTTGACTTATAAGAATTTTTGGTTTGGAAATAATCAAATTGAATTGATATGAGAATTAAGATTTGATTCATATGATGGTTTTAAATATGATATTGGACTCAAGGGTTAATCAAGATTATTGTACACTAGTAAAAGTATGAATGAGAATTGAAAGTTAATCTTTGATTTCAATTGAAATTTGAAATTTTAGGATAAAGAAATAATTTGATCAAATTTTTTTTGGTGAACCTAAGAAATTTTGATTGTTAGATCAGAGTGCGCAGCGGAAGCATGGTAATCTGGACTACTTTGAGTAAGTCAGGAATGTTGACCCTTTGAGTTAAAGAATTATGATAGATGATATGGTTTGATACAAAAAATTTATTAATATTAGAAAGAATAATATTTTAAAATTTTAAATTATTTTTGGATATCCCTAATGTGATTTTCAAAAGTAGAGCTTCCACCTACTATGCTACAAAAATAATTAGCATCCTAATTCTAGGATGAGTGGACCTTTGATTTTTGATTTTAGATTTAGAATATTTAGAGATAAATTTTTTCTATCCTAGAATTAAATTTTATAATTCTCTATTTATTAGGAAGAATTTGAGATTGTTTATCGAATAATGATTTCGATCTTAGCTTATTATACTCAAATATTTATCTCCAGGGTATAATAAAATTTGAAGTTTGGACTCTTTTGATTATTATTATTTCTCTGACTAAATAAAAAATATGGAGATTATCTATTGATATGGATGATTGTTCTACAAAAGATGGATTGGAGTTATTTAATTTGATAATGAATCGATTAATTAAGAGTTGTTAATGTTTAGATAAAGAAAATTGATATACTTACTTCGAATAGAGACATTGATTTTGATTATAAGAAAAATATAATTTTGATTTAGATCAATTTTTGAGTTATTGATTTTTATTATGGAATGACTTAATGATAAAAATTTATTTCAAGAATTAGAATATTTAAGAGTTTGAGGATTTGAGTAAGAAAATTTTGATAACTAGAAATAGTAATATTGATTCAATCAACAATGGTGATATTGATCTTTATGAAATGACCTAATGATGAAGTTGTATCGAGAATAAAATATCAAAAATTTGAGAATGAGATTGAAATGATAAATCTTCAACCTTTGAAAGTACGAATAAGAGAAAATATTTTTGAATTTTGATTGATTGGGATATCATCAAATGATCACATAAGTATGTTTTTCCTATCTTATGATGGGTTGAAATTAAGAGTGGTAAATATTTTGAAATAAATAAAAAAAAAGAATGATGATGATGAATGAAGTTCTTATGCAAGAATAGAGACATTGATTTTCTTCTATTCACAAGAGATAGATTTGATTTTGATCTAATCATGAGGTATTGAACATAATCTTTTTTATAGAAAATGAGATCATATTTTCGAAATCTTGAAATATTAAAAATCTTTGAGATGTTGATCTTGATAAATAAGAAAATGGATGGTTTCATTTCAGATCAATATTTGATCTATTTACTTTTTCCTTATGGAATGATTTAAGAATGAATTTATATCAAGAATTAGAATATTGAAGTATTTGTGGATGAGATTCAAGTAAGAAACTATGAAGACTCGGGCAAGAAAAATTTTGATGATGAAATTTTTTTTAGAGGGGAAGAATGTGATGGCCTGGTTCGAACAAGAATTCTAGCCCACCAAAAAGCCCAAAATAAAAAAAAAAGAGAAGAAAACAGGGGAGAAGACTCCCGAAGGGAGTCTTCTTCCTCCTCTCGCCGGCTCCCAATCGGAGTCGGAAACGATCTCCCTCCAGTCCTATTTAAGGAGGAGAACCCTCCTCTCTCCTCTCATCGAGAAATTCTGGGGGAAAACGGTAGAGATCGCCGAAAAATCCACCGCGGAAGACCGTCCCTGTGCCGTCCAATTACTCACCGGAAAAGCTTCGCCGGTGTCGGAGGTAAGCCTCCTCCCCTTCCTCTCTTCTTCCTTTTCCTTTCCATGCTGATGTGCACGCTTGCCGGCGACCGGAGTCATCGGATTTTGTTGCAGAAGAACATCTATATTTTTACCATTTTTCTTTGATTTCCGGCGTCAGTGATCACCGCCGACCATCGGTTTGGCTCTCCTAGTGTCGTCGAGTCGCTCCCCTCCTATCGATGGCTGCCCCACGCTGGCTGCATCGCCGGTTGGAATTCCAACGAGGGGACCTCACGGTCCCCTATTTTGGCCCAAAAGAAACCCACGGGAAAGAAGAAAAAAAAGAAGAAGAAGAAGAAGGAAAAGAAAAAGAAAAAGAAAAGAAGAAGAAGGAAAAGAAAAGAAAAAGAAAAGAAAAAGAAGAAAAAGAAAAGAAAAAAGAAAAGAAAAAAGAAAAAAAAGAAAGAAGAAAAATAAAATAATAATAATATAATAATATAATAAATAGGATTTTCTCTCCTCTCTCTTCCGTGAAGAAAAAAAAGAAAAAAAAAGGAAAGAAAAGAAGAAGAAAAAAAAATAAATTAATAAATAATGATATAAATAATAAAATATGAGAAAGAGAGTTTCTCTCTCTTTCCTCTCTCTCTTCAGCCTGAACTAGTATTTTCTCTCTCTAAAATTAGACTTTCTCTCTCTAGAATTCTCTCTCTAGATTATTTCTCTCTCCTAAGATTTTTAAAATTTTGAGAAGAATGATGATGAATTTAAACGATCCTAGTGATGAATTTTTGATCTATGATCGTCGGACGGTACACCGACATCCACTTTGATCAGATCAGATATTTTTAAGATTTTAGTTTTTATAATTTTATTAAATTATCCACATGATAATCTTAGCATGATTTGATCTGATCGATCAGATTTGTTGAATCATATTGTTTGAAGAATTCAAGATGAGCTTTCTCTCTCTAGAATTTTCTCTCTTGATTGATTCTCTCTCTAAAAAGGTTAGTGAATGAAGAAATTTTTTTTAATAGTCCTGATCTGATTCTAATGAAGAATCCTGATCCATGGTTGTTGGGCAGTGTACTGGTACTTATCTCGATCAGATCCGATATTTATCAATTTAATTATCCATGATCCCGATTTAATCATATGATTTGATCATGTTGATTTCATCAATCAAGATATTGGACCAATCATAATGTTGGATTGTGTCACCTGATCAATTCGAATTGTACCTCATAAATTCTCTCTCCTTTGATTTTCTCTCTCTACTTGATTTTATGAAATCGATGAAGAAACCTCGATCCTATCACTTCTTATTCAACTTGATCTGGTAGTCAAACTTTGGATCGTTTAGGTCCTAATTAGATTTTGATTAGATAAAATTAGATGATCGGATCCAATCTAAACCATTAAAATATGGTATTCGTATTCTTTCTAATTATTGAAATTGATTATGTATAGGATTGTAGATGTTTGATCATGGGATATCGCGATATGATCTATGAACAAAATTTTTGGAAGAAAATTTATAGAATTATGTGGATTTATTGGAATACGTTCGAGGTAAGTAATGTTTCACTTTTTTTAGATTTATCGATAAATTATAATATATTTTTCTGACATGATTTGTGAAACGATGCATGAATTGGATGAATGGTATTTTGTTATGAAAATATCTTATTTGAAATGTTATGATGAAGCATGATTGAACATATTGATTCCATGATGCATTATATTGATTGATTTCGATACTACATGATTATATATTTTATTATCAAAATTAGAATATGAAATATGATTTATGAAGAATTATGATATAAGAAACATTATGAATTGACAACCTGACTATGTAAAGGACCCCGCCAATGGGGGCATATAAGTTGGCAATTGATTGTCCTGAGGGTTTATGTCGCCAGCGAGACCAGTGACATGTCGCCAAAGAGACCAGCGACAAACCATCAGCGAGACCAGCGGTTCCAAAGGACATAGCTGCCAGATGATTCGTAGCCTACCGCAAGCAGATACGCGGTATTATGACCCTGTCACAGAAAAAATATGGTCATAGCTCATGGTTGACGAAAAGAATTTAAGAACGAAAGAAATTGAAATTTAGAAAGAAACTTGAATTTTCGAAAAAGAAATGTATTTGGCATGAATTATGTTGCATAATTGAAATTGATTTCGAATTGATGAACTCTATATGCTTATTTTCTATAAATGATGATTTACTTAAATGCCTGATGAAATCTGTTGAAAAGTGATCATTACTTACTGGGCTGTCTAGCTCATTACCTCCTATTTTTATTGTTTTTACAGATGTTGAGGAATTAAGATGATACAAGATATGAATGGAAGAGTGATCAGAAGCAGAATCTCTATACTTTTATTTTAGGTTGAAAGTCTTATTGAATTTGATGTAAGGCCTATGAATCATTGTTGAATTTATTAAGATATTAAAGAAGAAATTTAGATCGTTATATTTTGGATTTTGAATTATTGACTAATTATTCCGCTGTTGTTTTAAGATAGCATGATAAGATGCCTTGCATGCTTATGGGAAAAGTTTTCTATAAGTATGCGGTGGTTGCCATGACCCTCGATTCACAATCTCGGATCGGGGGCGTGACAGCTCAACAGCCAAAGCTAGATCAGCTCTCCAGTGGCAACCGCTATCAGCCATCGTGCATTAGATCAAGGCATTAGTCATATCTCTATTATGAAGTTAAACATATGCAAAAAGTAGGGATGGTTAAATTGTGAACCAAGATGCCAAGCAAGAATGATGGTAGAACTGATCTCCAGCATAAGTTGTCAAATTGCATCATAACTGTATGAAATTTCTTTTATAAGCAAGGATAACATCTATAAACTGTAATGGTAGTGGTGCTGCATGTAATACAAGTTTAATGGCTTTTGGAGGAGTGTATATATAATGTTTTCTGTAATAACTTGCAGGTTTATAAGATCCCGAATTTGTGATATCCAAGGATGGCCAAGAGGATGACTCAACACTCGAGTAGCCTTTGGATGTGAAAAGAAATTCTTCTCTTGCTATCAACTGTTAGAAGATGCCAAGCCAGATACTTCACTGCATTAGTTGATCGTGACACCTTGATTTTGCAAAGTTAATGGCATATGAGAAAGAAGCCAAAACATATGACCTATCTCAGGGAAAGAGTCTCAAGAGAAATGGTAAAAAAAGACACACACACATGCTGTCATACCCCCGACCTAAGATCATGAGCTCGAGGTCATGACAACTACTGCATACTTATAGGAAACTCTCTCACAAATATGCAAAATATCTTTCATACTATTATGAAACAACAATGGAATAATTAGTCAATAATTTAAATTCAAAACTTAACAATCTAAATTTCAAATTTAATATCTCAATAAATTCAACAATATTCAATAAATCTTATATCAAATTCAATAAGATTTTCAATCTAAAATAAAAGTATCGAGGCTTTGCTTTTAATCACTCTCCCATGCATATTTTTATATCATCTTAGTTTCTCAAGATTTGTAAAAATAGTAAATATAGTGAAGGAAGTTTTCTGCCGTGCGCACCGGATCCTAATAAAAAATTATCGCAGTGGAAGGGATCTGATCCGACACGCACGTGTATGAGATTGTATCTCATACATTCAGGTTGAGATCATGATTTTAAGATCTAAGATTAAAATACAAAATAAAAAATATGAAGATCACATCTTCACCTTTGCATGGGTAGCTATACACTGCGATTGATGATCGTGGTAAATCTTGAGGTTTCTCGTATAGCCATATACATATCTGACCTCTACAGATATCCACTTGGGATTGATCTGGGACTGTCCTCTTCGATTTGGAACCTCCATCTCCATGATGGATCAGCATGCGCTTTGATCAGCGATCAACTCTTGATCCTAGGTCTTTGGATCAACACTTGATCGTAGATCTAATTTCTCTCTTCTCTTGTGTAGATCTGGATCTTCTCTTCCTTGGTGTAGATCTACATCAATATGTAGATCAGCCCTCAAAACCCTTGAGTGTGGAAGATAGGATGCCCAACAATTGGGCATGAGAACCAAAGCACCCAACTACTTGGGTGTGAGAGATCAAGAGCAAGAGAGAGAGAGAGGAGGTGGCGTGAAGACATCTGGGGTGTGAGAGAGGGGGGCGCCAATCATATTGGCATGAGATGGGGCATGGATCGCAAAAAGAGGGCACTCCATAAGTCTTTGGCGTGAAAACAATTTTCATCCTTCCACTGAGATCTCAACACTAAGGATTTAAATAGAAGAGGAGTCTTGGGCTTTATAACTTTGACAGGTCAAAGACTTAAAGCACAAGGACTCTACTTCTCAAGTTAGGCACCTTCCCTTTTAATTTCACACCAACATTGAGTGCACGCCCCTCTCTCCTTAGAAAACCCTAGGCACCAAGAATTATTCAGATAGGTGTGCACCCCTGGATCTTATCTAGAAGGGGGCGCATGCCCCCTCTTATTTCTCATGGTAAAATATGGGGTGGCACCAACACAATTGGTGCCCCTTTCTTTCCAAGTGTCCACACCCAATGTTAGTTAAGATGAGGGCCAACTCTTAATCCTCATCCAAATGAATGCATTGACTTGATCAAAATCCCTATCTAATAGGGAGTCTAAGTCCAAAGAGGAATTGGGTTTAATCATGTGCTAGCATGATTTTCTAAATCCAATAGGATTTTACCAAATCTAAAACCCAATAGGAACTTTACAAGCCCAATTGATCAATCCTAGACCAAATTTCTTATTTGTGTGACCCCATAGGTTTAATTCTATCTGATAGTGAGATATATTATGATCTCCATTATTAATTTCATTGAAACATCTTTTAATAGATTGAAACAATTTCAATTCAGCTAATTAAGAATTATTCGATCATCAAAATAATTTTTATTAATCTTACAATCCACCAGTGATATCTAGTAGTATGTGGTGGTAATCCAGAAAAACTGAATAATAAATCTCTAGGTGTAGTTACCGTGTGATTCGGTCCTTCTATCATGAATCCCGATAAGACAGAGATTATGGATAACTCGTCAAATCTCATTGCTTGTCATATGTAATATTCAATCAACTTGAGTTTATATGTGAAATCTTATAAAAATTCTTTTCCATCATTCACACTATCATGGTCATAGATTTTTGAACTCAATCTCATGAATAATATAGGACTATTTACTATCAAGGTCGATAGATCTCATTTAGATGCACACCCTACTACAATGAACCTACTGTAGCCAACATATACTATATGATTCTGAATGATTAGATAATCAAGTGTTTATGCAATCAAACTACAGCAGCTCCAGTATGAATAGTCGAGGCACTGTAGGTCTAAGGACTACTCACCCCACTGTAGCATCGAGTATATCACTAATGAGTGGATAGACATCCATGTGACTACTTGTGTTGGTCATACTTGGTACCATTATTTTCTAACAATCACCTACACTCTCGCTTCAATATCTTCATACTGTAGACTCGAGATTCGTCTATCCAGAGAAAAATGATCTATGCACCAATCTCATTGGATTAATCACTGTCCTTATGATGATCCATCGATCAGGAGCATTTAGGAATTAATCACCAATGACACATATCTCAAATTCTCAAGTTTTGAGAATATATATCATCATCTTATTAATTCTTTGGACAATATATGGACACATGACAACACAAATAAAAAATTAATCCTATTTTATTTATTTAATTATAAAACTATGCCACTAGAAAGCTAACACATGTCAATGAACTTGGCTTTTAGGACATATATCTAACAATCTTCCACTTGTACTAAAGCCAATTGACCATAAATCTAAGCCCAATCTTTTCAAGATGAGTTTTAGCTTTTAGCTGGCTCAACAGCTTAATCAGCAGGTCTACCACATTCTCCGTAGAGTCTACTCTTTACACATTGATAAACTTCTTCTCGAGGTATTCATGAATCAGATAGAATCATTGCTCTATGTGTTTAGACTTCTGATGAGACCTTGATTCCTTAGCCAGAGCTATGGTACCAATGTTATCACAATAGAGTGATATGACATCTCATGTCATCACTCCAAGCTCTGCAACAAATTTTACGAACCAAAATTCTTCCTAAGCACCCTCAAGAAGCAGTGATGAACTCTACCTCCTTGGTGGAACTGTAATGAATGATTGTTTGAAACTCTTCCAATATACTGCACCATCATAATATAGGAATACACATCCTAATGTAGATTTTCTATCATTGATCTATGTATATCCCAAAACTCTAAATTCTTCTCCTCCAAGAACATATCCTTTAGTGCTTCTTAAGTACATAAGGATATTCTTCACAGATATCCAATGCTCTCAATCTAGATTCGATTGATATCTGCTCGTGATACTCATAGCAAGAGATATATCAAGTTATGGACATACTGTACATGAGGCTCCCTATTGTAAAAACATAAGGGATCTAGCTTATGCGCTCCATCTCCTCAGAAGAGCACATCATCTTGGAGAGATGAACTCCATGCCTAATGGGTAACAATTTTCTTTTGGAGTTCTCCATGCTGAACCCCTTTAGTACTTTCTCTGTGCATAATTTCTATGATAGACCAAGCATTCTCTTAGATTTATCTCTATAGACCTTTATTTTTGAATATAGGATGCTTCTCCTAGATCTTTCATAAAGAATTTATTCGATAACCAGACCTTAACCGAGGTCAGCATGGGAACAATATTTTCAATTAGGAGGATGCCATCCGTGTATAATACGAGGAATGTCATAGCACTCCCATTGACCTTCTTAAAGACACATGGTTCTTCTTCATTCTTGATAAAATCAAATATTTTGATCGCATCATGAAAACCAGTATTCCAACTCTGAGATGCTTGCTAGTCTATAAATGGACTTTTGCAGTTTGTAGAACTTATGATCTCCATCACTGGAAGTGAATCCAGAGGCTGCTTCATATAAATATCTTTCAAAGATATCCATTTAGGAAAGCAGTCTTTATATCCATCTATCATTTTTCAAGATCGATGACTATCATCACCTCATAATATTTTTCGAAATCATCTCCATGTTCTCTATCTCCCATAAGAAATATTTTCTATGCATCCTCTATAAGTATACCTTGTACCTTTCAGGAGGATGGAAGATCCTATTTGATCTACGAGATGGAGGAGGTATACTATCTACTGGCTTAATGGGTTCTATAAGTTCTATAACTCGTTGCTTATCAGAGACTCTCTCTTTGAGCCCTATTTATCTTCTACTATTTTCATCGTGGATAAACTATTTTTCCAAAAAAATAGTGAAGAAAAAAATACCGATTCATAATCGGATCATCAGGGAGCATCTAAAAATTTTTGTATAATAAGCTAACAAAGATTTTATCTTTTACTTGATACGCAGCGGAATAGGGATGAAATCCCTAAAGAATTCTGAATCCAAAACCTTGCAAAGGTTTGAACATACAAACCCTCTACTTCGCATGCATGTTAAGCTTTGCAGAAAAATGGGATGAAGCCACAGATCCTCATTTCTTCTCAAGACAACAAGGAAGAGAGGAAGAAAAACTTTGGTGTGACGCTTCACACCTGGAAGTGGGATGCCAAGGGGCCTTCATGCCAAGGGGTTTGACGCCTAAAATCCACATGCCAAGGAGAGGGACTGGTTTCTTCTTCTTATCTCTCTCTTTCTCACCTTAGCACATAATCTAATTGTTATCCTTTGATAGTTAAAGATCTTTCCTATTTATAGATGATATCACATGACCCAATAGACTAGGAGTCCTAATTCAAATCAGCTTTGAATTAATCCTTCTCTTATCTAACAAAGAATCGTGTTTGAGTTAGGATAGGCACCTAACTAGGCACCCTTATGCACCCACGCCTACACTCAGGAGGGGGACAGCAAAATCAGCACCCTACCCTTCTTTGGTCGGCCATGAGGAGAGAGAGTCCCAATAAAAATAGACTCTAAAGATACTTCACTGCATTAGTTGATCGTGACACCTTAATTTTGCAAAGCTAATGGCACATAAGAAAGAAGCCAAAACATATGACCTATCTCAAGGAAAGAGTCTCGAGAGAAATGGTAAAAAAAGACACACACACACACACACAGTCATGCCCCCGACCTAAGATCGTAAGTCGGAGGTCATGGTAACTACTGCATACTTATAGAAACTCTCCCACAAACATGCAAGGCATCTTATCATGCTATCATAAAGCAATAATGAAATAATTAGTCAATAATTTAAGTTCAAAACTTAACAATCTAAATTCTAACTTTAATATCTTAATAAATTTAATAATATTCAATAAATCTTATATCAAATTCAATAAGACTTTCAATCTAAAATAAAAGTATCGAGGCTCTGCTTTTAATCACTCTCCCATACATATTTTTATATCATCTTAGTTTCTCAAGATCTGTAAAAATAGTAAACATAGTAAAGAAAGTTTTTTGCTACACATGTCGAATCTCGATCAAAAATTATTACAGTAGAAGGGATCCGATCCGACACGCATGTGTATGAGATCATATCTCATATGTCCAAATCAGGATCATAATTTTAAGATCTAAAATTAAAATATAAAATAAAAAATATAAAGATCACATCTTCACCTTTGCGTAGGTAGCTATTCACCGTGATTGATGATCATGATAAATCTTGAGGTTCCTCTGGAGCTGTACACATGTCGGACCACTACAGGTATCCACTCAGAATTGATCTGGATCTATCCTCTTCGATTTGGATCCTTCATCTCCATGACGGATCAGCATACACTTTGATCAGTATCAACTCTTGATCCTGATCATTGGGATAACTCTTGATCCTGAATCATTGGATCAACTCTTGATCCTAGATCTTTGGATCAACAATTGATCTTGGATCTAATTTCTCTCTTCCCTAGCGTAGATCTGGATCTTTTCTTTTTTGGCATAGATCTACATCAACATATAGATTAGCCCTCAAAATACTTTAGCATGAAAGACAGGACACCCAACAATTGGGCATGAGAATCAGGGCACCCAACTACTTGGGTGTGAGAGATCAAGAGTGAGAGAGATAGAGAAGGAGGTGGTGTGAAGACATCTGCAGCATGAGAGAGGGGGATAACAATCATATTGGTGTGAGATGGGGCGTGGATGACAAAAAGGGGGCACTCCATAAGTCTTTGGCGTGAAAATAATTTTTATCCTTCCACTGAGATCTCATCTCTAAGGATTTAAATAAAAGAGAAGGAGTCTTAAGGCTTTAAGCCTTTGACTAGTCAAAGACTTAAAGCAGAAGACTTAAAGCAGAAGGACTCTGCTTCTCAAGTTAGGCACCTTCCCTTTTAATTTCACGCCAATATTGAGCACACGCCCCTCTCTCCTTAGAAAACCCTAGGTGCCAAGAATTATCTAGATAGGTGTGCACCCTTGGATCTTATCCAGAAGGGGGCGCACACCCCCTCTTATTCTCATAGTAAAATATGGGGGGGGGGGGGCGTGCCAACAATTGGAGCCTCTTTCTTTTCAAGAGTCCACACCCAATGTTAGTTAAGATGAGGGCCAACTCTTGATCCTTATCCTTATCCAAATGCATGCATTGACTTGGTCAAAATTTCTATCTAATAAGAAGTCCAAGTCTAAAGAGGAATTGGATTTAATCATGTGCTAGCATGATTTCCTAAACCCAATAGGATTTCATCAAATCCAAACCCAATTGAGATTTCACAAGCCCAATTGATCAATTCTAGACCAAATTTCTTGTTTGTATGATCCCATAAGTTTAATTCTATTTGGTAGTGAGATATATTATGATCTCCATCATGAATATCATTGAAATACCTTTTAATAGATTGGAACATGTCACCCAGCAGAATTGAATAATGAACCTTTTGGTGCAGTTATCGTATGATTCGATCCTTCTATCATGAGTCCTGACAAGACAGAGGTTATGGATAACTCATCAAATCTCATCGCTTGTCATATATAATATTCAATTGATTTGAGTTCATATGTGAAACTTTATGAAAATTTCTTTCCATCATTCACACTACCATGGCTATAGATTTCTGAACTCAATTTCATGAATAATATAAGATTACTCATTATCTATCTGTAAGGATCTGGTACCTCTCCGATACTAGCTACGGACCAATGTCTTGCATGGAACCTAGGTGTTAATCTAGAAAATCTGAGAAGAGATAAGAAGAATGTGAAAATCTGATTAGATCGTGAAGGAGAACGTAAGAGAGAGAAAGAGAGAGATAGCAGCTAGGGCTTCAGAAGAAAAAGCTCGATATTTTATTCCCTCTATATTGGTATTACAATGACCTATATATATACCAATACAACAGGTTCAACGATTTGAGCCCAAAAAACTCTCTAGGCTAACCTAATACATGAAAGTACTCATCGAGATGTTGTCTCACATGCTCTTATCCCTTAAAATTGATCTCCAGTCCAAACACTTGGTTAGCCCCCTTAGGACCTATCAAACAAGCCTTAAGTCTCTAGGATCAAAATCTAATCCTAAACCCGTGCAAAAATCCCATGCAGTTTTGCTCGCACAATTGAGCTAACTTAGTCTCAGATTGAGTCGACTAACCTAGGATTGAGTCGACTCAGACTGAGGCTGAGCTGACTCACCTGTGTGTTGTGCCAGAATTTTTAAGATGCTGTCTTCTATCTACCATGCCCTCTATGACTTGATCGATCCAGTCTTAGTCTGAGTCGATCCAGTATCCTGAATCTGCTATTCCTCTGTAGTCTTCAGTCCTGACTTTGATTTCTTGCTCTATCTTATATCTCCAGGTATCCAGAGCCTCAACCAGGCCCCTTGAAGTCCTCATCGCCTGAGCTTCAAGCCCATGGAGAGCTATGCAATGCATCTACCCTAGGACCACTTCTGTCTTAGCCCTAGGACCCAAACCCGATCCTCTTCTCTCGGAGCTAACATTCTGGCTCCTGCCATGGCCTCCCATGGCTTGAGAGTACCACACCAACTTCTATAATCTCCACTTTGATACGTCCAAGCCTTAGCACACCCAACAATATCTTCCTGCATGATCTCACTGTCGATGCGCATCCTGACGACCCCTTGTATGGACCTTCTTACCTCCGCCAACCCTCTTCAGCTACTGAGCTCCCTTTGAGACCTTTGGGATGACTGCCTCCACAGTTGAAGATTCTAGCTTGCTCCTTTGCACCACCTTGAAGTATATTGCAGGCACCCTTCTACTTAACAGCCACATCAACTGTTGCCCCGGACTTTCCTGAAGAAGCCGCAGCATTCTTAAACTGGCACTTTGTCGTAACTGATGCACTTGACATGGTCTCCTCAGAGCTATGCCTCTCCACCTGCACACTCCGCTCCATCTGGCTTTGTGCAGCCCTGGTGCTGATGTTGGAATATCACTCCTCTCGTATCTCCCCACTCCGAACACGTGCTATAACTCTCTCCACCTGTGAAGCCACCTCCACCTGATGTTCCACCTGAATCTGATGTCCCCCTGATGCTGTAGAAGCCGACTCTATACCCGAATCTCCCAGAGCCAACCACCCAACACTGTCTTGCTGGGCCTACTGCTGCACTTCGAGTATCGACGCTGCCCCTTCGGATCCTCCGCACTCCGTGGATCCCTTCGAAGTTGTCTCCAATACACCACACCCCATGGGCTCCTTTGAAATTGTCAAGAGCTCATCTGACTCTTCACTTTTAGTGACTGAACCAATGGAATCCGAGCTGTTCCTTTCTTCTCCCTTCTTCTTATGCGGACACTCCCACTTAAAATACCCTACTACACCATACTTATAGCACTTCCTAGCCTCCTTGCTGCCATCCTTCTGAGATTGTCTCCACCCCACCTGCTCGCTCTTTTTCTTCCTCTTCCTGGACCTCTCTGACACCACAAGATCCTCTTGAAAGACCTCCTTCTTCATCATCCGTTCTCACTGCTCGTTGGACTTTAGCACTGAAACGATCTCCTCATACACCAATGTCTCCTTACCATACAGCAGCATCGTCACCAACGGATCGAAGCTCCAAGATAGCGAATATAATAGCAGCAAGCTTTTATCCTCCTCTTCAATCTCCATCCTAATGTTGAGCAAATTCGTGCTTATCCGATCGAACCACTGAATATACCCTGAAACTTTCTTATCTTCCTACATTCAGAGGTTGTACAGTTGCTTCTTCAGCATCAACTTGTTGCACATATTTTTTTTTATGTACAACATATGTAATCTCGATCATAAACCTCTGGGTGATCTCTCTTCCAACACGCCATACAAAATCTCATCGTCAGGCAAGTCCTAATCATGGCACATGCCCATTTCTTCAAGGACATCTATTGCTTGTTATCCATCCCCTCTGACCTATTCTCCAAGGCCGAATCCAATCCCATCTATACTAGCAGATCCTCTACCCTCACCTTTCACATGGTGAAACTTTTCTTCCCATCAAATTTATCAAATCCAACTTTTACCCTGCCACTTTTCATGATCAAACCCAATCACAACAGCACACAAGATGGATCTAAAAAATACTTGATAGGGGATTATAGACGGTAGCCCCCAGATCTCTTCCTTCCTCATAAATCCTAAAGAAAACCCTAGATCTAAAACCTTACTGCTAATCCTCTACTGTAGACAACTCTTTGATCTTCTCTTCTTAATTCCTCCTCCATGCTCAAACTGACTCTGATATCAATTGTAAGGACCTGGTACCTGTTCGATACCAGTTGCGGACCGATGTCTTGCACAGAACTTGAGTGTTAATCCAGAAAACTTAAGAAAAGATAAGAAGAACGTGAAAATCTAATTGAATCGTGGATGAGAACATGTGAGAGAGAAAGAGAGAGATGGTGGCTAGGATTTCAGAAGAAAAAACTCTATATTTTATTCCCTCTACCTTGGTATTACAATGACCTACATATATACCAATATAATGGGTTCAACGATCCAAGCTCAAAAAATTTCTTTGACTAACCCAATATATGAAAGCACTCATTGAGCCCATGTCTCACATGCTTTCATTCCTTGGACCTGATTTTTAGTCCAAATCTTTGGTTAGCCCCCTAAGGACCTATCAAATTAGGCCTTAAGTCTCTAGGATCAAAATTCGATCCTAGACCCATGCAAAAATCTCATGCAGCTCTGCCCGTGCAACTGAGCCGGCTCAGTCTGAGACTGAGTCAACTAACCTAAGACTGAGTCGACTTAGACTGAGACTGAGCCGACTAACTTGTATGCTGTGCCAGAATTTTTGAGATGTTGTCTTCTATCTGGCATATCCTTTGCGACTTGGTCAACCCAGTCTTAATTTGAGTCGATCCAATATCCTGAATCTGCTATTTCTCTATAGTCTTCAGCCCTGGCTCTAATTTCTTACTCTTTTTTGTGTCCCTAGGTATTCTGGAGCCTCAATCAAGCTCCTCAAAATCTTCATCGTCTGAACCTCAAGTCCATGAGAGCTATGCACCACCTCCACCCTAGGATCCCTCCTGTCTTAGCCCTAGGATCCAAATCTGATTCTAGCCTTCTGGAGCCAATACCCTGGCTTCTGTCATGGCCTACCAAGGCTTGGAAGCACCACACCAACTCCTACACTATCAGGATCGATAGATCCTATCTAAGTGCATACCCTACTCCTATAACGAACCTACTATAGTCAACATACACCATAAGATTTCGAATGGCTAGATAACTAAATATTTGTGTAGTCAAACTACAGCAGCTTCATTGTAAATAGCCGAGGCACTGTAGATCTAAGGACTATTCACACCACTGTAGCATCGAGTATGTCACTGATGAGTGGATAGACATCCATGTGACTACTCATGTTGGTCACGATTGGTACCATTATTCTCTAACAATCACTTGCACTCTCGCTCCAGTGTCTCCACACTGTAGACTCAAGATTCATCTATCCAGAGAAAAGTGATCTGTGCACCATTCTCATAGGATCTATCTCCATCCTCATGATAATCCATCGATCGAGAGTATTTAGGAATTAATCATCAATGACACGTATCTGAAATTTTCAACTCTTGAAAATATGTGTCATCATCTTATTAATTCTTTGGATGAAACATAGACACATGACAATATGAATGAAAAATTAATCTTATTTTATTTATTTAATTATAAAACTATGCCACTAAAAAGATAACATGTGTCAGCTAACTTGGCTTCTAGGACATATATCTAACACATAGGACAATGAGCTTGACAGTCCGGTAAGCAATGTTTACTTCAACTAGATTAAATCAGGCAATAAAGTAAATAATCATTTATGAAAATTAAGCATATATAATTCATCAATTCAAAATCAATTTATATTATGCATCATTATCAAAACATTAATCATGTTGAATTCAATCTTTTGAAATTTGAGTTTTTTTCAAGAATTTATTTTTTTCAAAATATTAAGTTCTTATCAGTCAATTCTCGTCGATCATGAACTATGACCACATTATTTCTATGGTAGGATTATAACACCATATATCATCTTACGGTAGGCCGTGTATGATCTTACAACAAGCTGCATGTCAACTTACGGCGGCTGCATATCATCTTGCATCGTATTGCATATCATCTTGTAGTGAATCCCTTAGGCACTGTGAGTCTGCTGACGGTTTGTCACATATCTGCTTACGACATAATCAATTACCAATATTTTAGCCCCCATTGGCAGGGTCCTTCACATAGTCAGGCTAGAAGTTCAAGTCATCTCGAATCAAATTTTTTTAATAAATCATGTTTTTTATTCCAATTCTATAGAAATACTCATAATCATGTGATATCAAAATCAATCAAGTATAATATATAACAAGATCAATACTTTCAATTATGCTTCGTCATAATATTTCAAAATAAGATATTTCAATAACAAGTATCTTTCATTAAATTCATGCATCATTTCATAAATCATATCAAGAAAATATTTATAATTTATCAATGAATCTTAAAAAAAATAAAGCAATACTTACCTCATTTGCGTTTCAATAAATCTACATAATTTTAGAAATTTCTTTCTAAAATCTTTAGTTCATGAATCATATCGTAGTATCCCATTATTGGACATCTACAATCCTATACAGGATTAATTCTAATAATTAGAAAGGATATGAATAACTAAAAAAATAAGATTGATGGATACCCACATCCAATAGTCTAGATTGGTCCAATCATCTAATTTTATCTGATCAAAATTCAATTAGGACATAGATGATTTAGAGTCTATCTACTAGGTCAACTTGGATGCAAAATGATAGGGATGAAAATTGATCGCTATCGTAGATGATCAAAAATAAAAATCTAACTCAAATTATATAGATAGGATGAGTCGGGATCGTATCCTTAGGAACTTAGGGCTAAGTTGTATTCGAGTTAGTTAAGATTTTAAGAAATTTTACTTATAACTAATTAAGTTAGAGTTGAAAAGAGTTGAGAAGAGGGCAAACTAAAAGTGAAAAAAAATTTGAAATAATAATATAAGAAAATGTGTCTTGAAGATTTTAGTTTTTATTTTTAATTATAAATCTAGTATTCATTCCTTAAGCTAATAGATCTATAATCGATTTTGGAGCATAATTTATCTCGCTAAACATGGATCGTATCGCTTGATCATGATACATTTCTATGTAGTCAAAGACTATTTAAAAACTCGCATCACAATATTTGAAAGAAAAGAATGCACTTTATTCGTAACGAAAAAAAAGAACATTATAATTATTCAAATATCTACTTGCATGAAAGAAAGATACAAAATCTAAAAATAAAAATAAAAATTTACTTTCTTCAAAGATGAAGACTGCTGGCTGTGCGTGGAGCTACTCCTTTCTTCCTCTCCCTTCCTGCAAAGCTTTTGAAGGATTTTCGGATCCCCGGATCCCCCGGATTCTCAGATCCTCCAGATTTATTCGATGATTCTCAAGTGGAGGTATGAAGGCCTTTTTATAGATGTTAGGAGGGAAGAGATTTTCATATTTTTTTAGATGTGAGATTAACAAGAGAAAGTAGCTAAAGTCCCTCACGGCCTCTTGTTTCTTCTTTTAAAATCCCGTAAAACTCTATGAAATTCTTTGTTGTTTGGTACCCTTGTGAACCAGTCCATCCGCTCATGTCTTGTTCGTGCAAGAGCCTGCGTTAATCTCTGTGGATCTTCATAAAGTCGCGCCTGCACTGAAATCGCCCGGCAACACTCGCATGCACCCACACGCACGTGCTCCTGCATTCTGCTCCTGTGCCACTTCGCCAAGCCGTGTTCAATTCTCGTTCCCACATGGTCTATGGTGGACCATGTGGCGTTCAATCCACCATGAGCCCTGCAAGCCTGCCCACGGCACCCAAGTGCTCTCATCCAGTGCGCCCGTCCAATGTGCCCAAAGAATCAGCCTGCTTTCTTTGCTTCGCCAAGCTTAGTTCACATGTTTAAATTGATTAATCTCAATCTGTAAATTATCTACAAAATAAATTAGAGAGTATCAAATTTTTAAAAAATAAAAAATAATTAAATAAAATTATATATTTTTAGTAACTTAATTTAGGTATTTATCATACTCTCCCAACTTAAATTTTGTTCGTCCTCGAATAAAGAAAAGATTTAGGACTAAATACCAGTTAGCTTAGAGTTTTAAGTTTCATCAAATAATTTTCAAAAAGGTCATTGATATTTAGTAGAGCGTGAGTGAGGTATGTCATTGGAGTATTAATACTAATCAATGTAGAAGTTAGGCCAAGAATACCGAACTTTTTCTTGAACTTTTTTCTAAATAGCTCCCTACTTTTATCCCTAAATCATCTAACTTTCATATGGACAAGTGTAATGTTACTTCCGTTCTTCATTTATTAATTTTTTTTAATATTATATCGCTGTTGAGTGTCTTAATTCCTTAAGCTTTCTACCTGACCCATATAACGAATTTTCAGCCAATGACTCTCGAACTATGTGGCTTTAGGACACCAAGTATAAAATATCCCTTGAGCTTACTAGTTCGAATCAAACAGGCTATGAGTTAAGACTAGTTTTATAATAAGCTTCTTTGCCCTCCACATCTTTTGGCATGAAATTCAATATTTGCTTAGACAAAGAGGTCCGATTACTCAGCATGAAGTTCTTAAAAATTATTTTATTTTAGACGTAATTTTTATTTTATGAAGAAATATATAGTTATCCGACACAAGCCTATAAAAAGTAAACTCTTCTTTTGGTGGAAGAAATTAAAAATACTCACAAAAAAAATATTTATATTCTAGACATAACTATTTATTAAATTTTCTTAATACTTAATCCTTCGATATCTCACAAACTCTCTGGATTGTGCATTAATTTTTTTTTTAAAAAAAATACTTGGTTCAACTTGATTCTTGAGCACAATTGGATACCTAAATGCTAAATACTTATTCAAAGACTTTTTAATTTTTTTTTATTCTCTCCTCAACTTAATCGATATTATCTTCAATGGAGTAAGAAAAATAAAAAAATCAAACAAAAGAAAAAAAGAGAGTGCACTTGAGATACACTAGAAAAAAAGAGTATTTTTATGATGAAAATATTTACGATGCAAATATTTTCATTGCCACTAATTGTATTTACGATGAAAAAAATTGATCATAAATAATAAAATATTCATGATAAAAATAAGTTTTCATCATAAATAGTTGCTTATTAGCGATGAAAAAATTATTTCATCATAAATATATATTATTTATGATAAATATTTTTATCATAAATAATATATCATTTATTTTAATTTTAAATTTTTAAATATTCATGATGAAAATATTTTCATCATAAATAATTTAAGTATTTACAATAAAAAATAATTTTTCATCAAAAATAAGATTATTTTCAATGCAAATATTATCATCATCAATATTTAAAAAAAAATAAAAAAAATAAAAAATTTAAAAAGTATAGATTATTTATGATAAAAATATTTCATCATAAATAATTAAGTATTTGAGATGAAAAAAAATTTCATCATAAATACTTGATTATTTATGATGAAAATATTTTCATCATAAATAGTTAAAAAATTAAAAATTTAAATAAATTAAAAATTATTGATTATTTATGATAAAAATTTTCATCATAAATAAAAACTTTTTATGATGAAAAAAATATTCATTGTAAATATTTAATTATTTGTGATAAAAATATTTTTAGCACCAATAGTTAAAAAAGTCAAAATTTTTTTAAAAAATTAAAAATTACTCATTATTTATAATAATTTTTTTTTATCATAAATAAATAGTATTTATAATGAAAAAAATATTCATTGTAAATACTTGATTATTTATGATGAAAATATTTTCATTTCTAATATTTTAAAAAATTGATAATTTAAAAAAATCAAATGTTACTTATATTTTATGATAAAATTTTTTTATCATAAATAATCTAGTATTTATGATGAATATTTTTTTGATCATAAATACTTTTATTTATGATAAAAATATTTTCATCATCAATATATAAAAAATCAAAAATTTTAAAAAATTATAAAATTTAAATTTTTAATTGTGTAAGACAACTACATCTATTTTTTGTAGTAGTTGTATATATCTTTTATCCTTTTACATGGTAAAGAAGCAAATATGAGTTATGATCTAGATCGAACTTTTTGCATGAAAAAATTATATGAAAGTGGATGATATTCACCGATTAGAATGAATAGATCATTTTAAATGAAATAAGCTATATGTTTATTTACGACGTAAAATTCATCTGTTCATCGCTATCACTGTTACTAGTGATATCAATGAATCTTTCTGATGGAGTGTTTACCTTAAGCTGCATGAAAGGAGTCTCCTTTCATATAGAAACTATATAGTTAAGTAGGGTATTCTTACATAGCTTTCATGATCTCGAAAGGTACCGTACTTTCTACATCGATCAACACTCAAATGTATCTCTGTAGGAGTTTCAATCATGAAAAGATAAATAATACAAGCACTTATCTTCTTAACAATGCAAAGCATAAATATGAGCTTGTGTTTTATAATATAATTTGCACTATCCACAGATCTAGTTTGATTTTGATTAATTGCTAGATCTTTGATGCCCATATAATTTTTCTTGAATTTTTCAAGCTCGATCCTCACATACATGCAATATACGAGCTTTTGGACCTCTAATTACTTGTCCCTGCTCTATCCTCAAAGTCTCAATCTTGATGAATTTCTCTTGTGATCTCAGAATTATCGCGATATTCTCGTACTCTAATTTTTGGAATGAGGACTCCAAAAAGAAGATAAGCTCTTTGAAGATCGAAGACCTCAAAACTATCAATCTCTCATAGTACCCACTCCATTGCAGAAGCCGAAGAGCTGTTCTTATAATAATTATTAGGGACGTAAATTAAACTTTTTATCGTAATTATATTTTTTATATACATAAATTTTTTTAAAAAGAAAAAAATTTTTTAAGAAAAAATCATAAATTAACTATTTATATAAATTTTTTGATTAATAAAAAATTAATTTTTTTGATGAAATTAATTTGAAAAACTTTTTTAGACCAAAAATTTTTTAGATTAAAAAAAATTAATTTTATTTTTCATCATGAATATTTTTTTAATGTCATTTTTTTGTTATTTTTTTGGATGAAAAATTTTTTTATGAAAAAATCCAAAATTAATTTTTTATAAAATTATTATTAGAAAGAAATTTAATTATTAACGATGTAAAATAAATTTTCATTGCAAATAGTCTTTAAATTTTTTTATGAAATTTTTATGAAAATATATTTATGATATAAATTTATTTTTCATCTGCAATCATGTTTTAAAAATATTATTTTAATCAATTTTTGTGAACAAAAAATTTGTTAATGGAAAAAAAATTATTAGTGATGAAAATATATTTTCATTAAAAAAACTATTTTAAAAATAATTTTTTTAAATTTTTTTTGAAGAATAAATTATTAAAAAAAATTTTTGGATAGTATTTATCAGCGACAGAAACTAGATTTTCATTGCTAATAGACTTATTAACAATGAAAATTTATTTTTTTATCATTAATAATTTATTTTTGGATGAAATTTTTTTAGAGAGAAAATTTTTTTAGTGGAAATTTTTTTGACAGAAATTATTGACGATGAAAATAATTTTTCATCACTAATAATGGTATTAGTGATGAAAATTTTTGTCGCTAATAGTTCTGCATTAATTATACGTCAACTCGATGTCCCTTCACATGAAATCTTCTTCATTCCCCCTCCTTCTCTCCTCTCCCCTCCAAGCACTCCCCTCCCCTCTCCCCTCTCCGATCGAGCTCTCTCTCTCTCCCCTCTCCCTCTCCGAGCTCTCCCCCCCTCTCTTCCCACTGGCGAGCGCATCTCCACCATCGCCACCATCATTGCCATCCGCACCGTTGCCATGGGCTTCTCCGATGCCATCATTGCCGTTCGTTGGAGATAAGGGTTCTTTCCATCCTTTTTTTTGGTTAATCGGGCCATCGGAGGGTGGAGGGGGCTGCGGGGGTAGGGGTGGGTGATCGAGAGCGACACGGGGGATGGGGGTTCGGGGGGCGGAGGGGGTTGCTGGGGTAGGAATGGGTGGATGGGGGTGACATGGGGGCGGGGAGGGGGTCGGGGGCCGGCTGGGGGTGACATGGGGGTGGAGAGGGGGCCGTGGGCGGTCGCGAGCGACACAGGGGCAGGGAGGGGGTTGGCCGGCGGTGGGGGTTGTTGGGTGGGGGTGGGCAGTCGGGGGTGACATGGGGGCGGGGATGGGGTCGGGGGGTGATCGGGGGTGACATTGGACCAGGGAGGGGGTCGATCGGCAGAGGGGGTTGCAGGGGTGGGGGTGGGCGGTCGGGGATGACACGGGGGCAGGAATGGGTTCGAGGGGCTGTCGGGGGCGACACGAGGGCGGGGAGGGGGTCGTGGGCAGTCGGGGGTGACACGGGGCCAGGGAGGGGGTCGGTCGGGGAGGGAGGAAGGTCGGTCGGGGAGGGAGGGAGGGAAGAGAGAAACGAGGGAGAAAAAATAGAAAAAAAATAAAAAAATAAAATATTAATCAAATATTTTATTATTCGATTAACAAAAATAAAATTTAGATCACGATCCGAATTGATCGAGGTCGGAATTCTGGTCGAGATCCCGATTCGAGTTGGGATCCAGATCGAGATCTGATCAGGATCCGAGTTGGGATCTGGGTCACGGGGGGTTAGAGAGGATGGTGGCACTGCAAGGGTTGGGTCACGAGGGATGGGTGACGGTGGCGGTGCCGTGGGAGCGGGGGTTGCGATGGCCGAGTCTGGAGCTTGTTTAAGAAAAAAATATTTAGAAAAAAATATTTTTAGATAAAAAATATTTTAACAAAAAATAAAAAAATTATTTTTAAGTAAAAAATATTTTAGAAAAAAATAAAAAATCATCAGACCCTCGAGATTGAGTTTCGTGTTATTATTTTACGTTAATATTATTTTGCATGCTCAACTACTTATAGTTTATTTTATATTTATTACATAAATTATTTAGTGTTACTGCTGAAATTTATAAATTTTTTATTATTCCACTAGCACAATGCACATTATTTTTACTTATTACAATTTAATTATTTTGTATGCTATATTGTATGCTTTTACTTATTATAATTAAATATAAAAAAAATTATTTTAGTGAAAACTCTACTAAAATTTTTAATAAAAAAATTTCAATGCAGAATTACTCTTTTTTGATAAATTAGAAATCCATCTTTGAATGTATGTTCAGAGATGGTAGTTAAATTATATTGAGCTGTAAATTTTTTTTCAAGAGTTGATCTTGATCGAGATTGACTCTTGGATGTCCTGTATTCAGATTTTTTGAAAAGTAATAATTTTATTATTATTATTAATTGATATTTTATTTCATTATGTGGTACTCAGCAGTTATCTGTTCACTGTTCTCCGGATATATGGTGGATAGGGTGCGTAGGCACTATATTCACGTCGTATACTTAGAGAACCATGGAAAGATGCTATCAAAATTTTTATAATAATAAAATAAAATATCGACTAATAAGAATAACAAGATTATTATTTTTTTGAAAGGGATAGGGCCACATGTTAGTAATGATTTGAAATGGATAGGATCATGCATTTTTGCTTCATTAAATTGGTGGAAGGAGATTTTTGTGTTACTGTTCAGTCTATGTTCTTTAATACGTGCTATTTTGTATAAAATGATCCATGTCTAGATTCAGATCAGAATTTGATCTGGAATTCGGGTCGAAATTCGATCTGAAATTTGGATCAGGATCCGATTCGGATAAATACCACTGAAAATTTCTTTGTTGTTAATGGTTTTCATATTTGTTGTTAGATGGATATCAACAAAAATTAGATGAATGCTAGATATATTTTTTTGCTTGAATATCGAAAAGGTGTTCGAAATTTTATTGAGTTTGTACGGCATAAGACTGACAGTGCTAGTCAGATAAAGTGTCCATGCAAGAGATATGTCAATATGGTATATCGTCACATAACACTTGTTGAGGAGCATCTACTATGTTATGGTATGGATAAGAAATATGCTTGCTAGATATGGCATGGAGAGGGTGATCTGAATGAAGTTGTGTGTGATGATGATGATACTGAAGATGATAGTAATGCTGCTAAACCTATCGAACATGGTGGTGTAGGAGAACTATTGGATGATTTACATCTGCATATTTGTTTAAATGTACGCATGAGTACTAGTGCATTTGAAGGCAATTCTGATCATGAACACAATATCTGGCTTGAGATAGAAGAGACTTATGAACAGTTTGCAAAGCTTGTAAAGGATGCACGAGTGCCGCTCTATCCAAATTGTGCAAAGTTCTCTAAGTTAGAGTTTTTGATAAAATTGCTTCATATTAAAATTGTGAACCGATGGAGTCAGAAGTCATTTGACTAAAATTTGATATTGATTAAAGCAGCTCTTCTCGATGGAGAGAGACTTTCGAAATCATATTTTGAAGCAAAAATATACATGCAAAAATTGAGACTTGGCTATATTTATATACATGCCTATAAAAATAACTGTATATTATTTTATAAGGATAACAAACAGGCAACTAAATATCCAAAATGCAATGAGCTTAGGTACAAAATCGATAGCAGAAAAGGAAAGAAGATACCTCAAAAGATTTTGAGATATTTTTCATTGATTTCAAGACTTCAAAGATTGTATATGTCCACAAAGATAGTTGAAGATATGAGATGGCATCATGAGTAGTGGGTTCCGGAGGAGAACATACTTAGCCTCCCGATTGACTCCCTAGTGTGGAAAGACTTCGATGCAAAGCATCCACACTTTGCAAGTGACTCACGCAATATCCGGCTTGGTCTAGCGACATATGGATTTAATCATTTTGGCAATTTGAGTACTTCCTACAGCATGTAGCTTGTGATGCTAGTTGTATATAATGTGTCACCTTGGAAGTGCATGAAAGAATCATTTATTTTTATGTCACTATTGATTCCAGATCCGAAAGCATCAGGTAATGAAATTGATGTATATCTACGATTGTTAATCGATGATCTGAAGGAGCTATGAGAAAATAAAGTACAGACATATAATTCTATGTGTCAAAGAAATTTCAAATTACATGCTTCAATTTTATGGACCACAAATGATTTTTCTGTATATAGAAACTTATCTGGGTGGAGCACCAAAGGATATCTGGCTTGTTCAATATGCAACAAAGATGCATCCTCCTTACATTTAAAGTATGGACGAAAAATATGCTTCATAGGTCATCGATGGTTTCTACCTAGTAATCATTTTTGGAGGATCCGTTACAACCAATACTTTGATAGTAAGTCTGATTGACATCCACCACCTAAGGAGTTAAGTGGAGCAGAAGTTTTAAAACAACTTGAAGTCATTGAAAATATCCAATTTGAGAAAACATCGGGTACTCACAAGCGGAAGCATACTAAAGCTGAGCTAAATTGGATGAAGTGAAGTATTTTTTTCGAACTACTATATTGGAAGCAGCTACTACTTTATCATAATTTAGATGTAATGCACATTCAAAAGAATATTTATGATAATATCATCGGTACAGTATTAAACATCTCAGAAAAAATAAAAGATAGTACAAAAGCTCACCTTAATTTGGTAAAAAATGAGAATCCGATCAGAATTGTATTTAATTCATTGAGGTGATAGATTTTTATGCCACCTGCATGTTATTCACTGTTTGATGAGGAAAAGAAGAGTTTCTGTGGATGGTTCAAAATCGTAAAGTTTTCTAACGCATACGCTTCAAACGTATCGCAGTATGTTGGCAATAATGATGGCAATATCTCTAGCATGAAAAGTCATGACTCTCATGTGGTGATGCAATATTTGCTTTCTATGGTCATGTGTGGCTATTTGGGTGGTGATGTTTCAACTGCATTGATTTAGTTGGGAGTGTTCTTTCGAGAACTGTATTGTCAAAAATTGAATATTAACTTACTTGAGAAGTTTGAAAAGGATATTGTACTCATTCTTTATAAGTTAGAAAAAATTTTTTCACCATCAATTTTTGATGTTATAGTGCACCTGGCTATTCATCTTTCAAAAGAAGCTCTTTTGGTCGGACTGGTACATTATCGGTAGATGTATCCTATTAAAAGATAAAAAAATTATATGTACTTGATCATATTAGTTATAAGATATAAATATATTTTTAAAATTTAAATTTATTTTTATTTACAGATTTTTGTGTATCCTAAAAAAGTATGTGCGCAATAAAGCACGATCTGAAGGATCTATAGCGAAAGCATACGTAGCTACGGAGTATGTCACTTTCTGTTCGATGTATCTTAACGATATCAAAATAAGATTCAATCATACAGATCGTAATGTAGACCGTAAATAGGGTGATAATAAACCGACACTGTCTATATTTAAACAAACGGTTCGACCCATTGATTGAACGAGATATAAATTTATGGACATGAATGAGCTATCCAAGGCACACTTATACGTTCTAAATAATTATGAAGAAATTAAAAATTTTATTGCATAAGTACCATCTTAGCATATTATTTAATATTTTAAATATTTTTTTTTATGTTGATGTAAAATTAAAAATCATGCCTTGTTGCAGTGAGCACAAGAGTATACTATGCAGAGAAAATAATACGGATGCTGATGATTGACATAGAAAAAAAATTATAAAATAATTTTGTGACCTTGTAAGTTGCACTAGTAATATGTTATTTTTAATAATTATAAAAATAATTATTTGAATCAATATAATTTTTTATGTTATGGTGTAGATGAAATATAAGTATTTCAATAAAGAAGAGGGTGCGATCTATGAGTTGTACGATTTAGCATGTGGCTCCGATCGAAGGATTAATCACTATGCATTCTGTATCATGGAAGAATGAGATTTTACACAAAGGAGCTTGAGATGCAATGATGGATCCAGAATCGTAGGATTACTACGATAGGATATGAAGGAGAAGAAGAGATTGAATATTATGGTGTACTAATAGATATCGAAGAATTGAAGTATGGATCCAGTAATTTTGTATTCTTGTTTCAGTATGAATGATGGGATATTAGCAATAAAAAGATCGATATTCATATCGATCCATACTTTATCAGTGTAAACTTTGCACAAACATAGTACCAGAATGAGCCATATATATTAGCAACTCAAACAAAACAAGTAATATATTTGAAGGATCTAACATATCGAGTTAATAGGCATGTCGTACAAAAAATAATATTTAGAGGTGCATGTGACATACCAATCCGACTAGAGATTGATGAAAATTCGGATTCACATGAAGAGAAAGCTTTTCAAGAGGAAAAACAAATATTCACCGAACTTCTTGTTGATGAAGAATTTGTAACAGCTCTTTTGAATAGGGTTGATCTGCCGTCCAACGAAGTTGAAGCTGATTTTGTATTTAATCTTGATGAGTGAGAGGACGACGATCCATTCATAAATGGTGATGAGATAGAAGATGATACATTAGTTGATTATTATGATTCGGAAGACCTACACATTGAGGAAGATACGAATATTGATGAGTAGATCTATATTCTTTATTCAATCTTCTCTTGCAATAATGGTATGCGATATAATTCTATTCATTAGAATGTAATTTATTTTTTACTATTTTTATTCAATATTATATTCATTTATATGTCAAGAATTGCAGGTATGGCATCAGGAGACAGACGAAGACATTTGCGTTTGCAGTCTACCTCTAAGGCTAAGGCACCTTCAACCATTTCCACTGCCGCACCAGCTCCATTGCCAGAGGGTCCTACACTGCAGGTCCCAGTGAGGCAGGTCTGAGTGAGGTAGATCCGAGTGAGGCGGATCTGAGTGGTATTATTATATTTTTTATATAATAAAATTTAATTTTTTTTATTTGGATAGCTATCATACTAATGATTTATTTATTATTATTTCAGATCAGTCTCCACTGATGGTGAGGTGAGGGTGACGTCTATTGAAGAACCTCGCTCTAGAGCATTGGAGATGTGAGCACTCAGGACAGTGTCTCCATATTGAGATACCATCTTGCTACACTAGGCCCATTAGGAGATGGTGCAAGCCGTGGAAGATCGAGTTAGGCATCATATGCCACAGCTATGCCCCCGTGATGCTTTTTGATTAACATCATATTGTACGGACTCAGAGAGAGATTTTATACATCCAGTTATCGATAAAATAAATTATACTATGAATATTTAATTAGCATGATATTATTTTAATATTTATTATTGACAGGGTGTATTTGATATTATTGATTTTGAAGAGGATCGCATGCGGCGAGCTATGGATGCTCATTTATATTTGCATTTCAAGAAGTATTGCCATCGTATCCATCAGCATTGGTACCATGTGATGTAGGACCATGGGGTGGAGGTAGTACGGTAGCGGCCCTATGACAGCATCACTGTGGATGATTGGACTCTCATATGCTGGCATTACGAGGATCCGGCATATCAGGTTATACATCCAAATATTTTTTTTAGAGTTTAATGATTGAATCATTCATTCTTAAATTTAGTTTGTTACCTATTAATTTGACTGCTAACTGTACAGAGATGATGTGCCCAGAATACCGTGAATCGGGCGAGACAGATCATATCGCATTGTTGGGATTCAAGATCGTTCACTCGTCATATGGAGCAGATGGTAAGTAATTTCTAATTAGTATATTTTAACTCCCTAACTATTTATTTTTTTTTAATTAATTATTCTCAAATTATAGAGAGATGTAGAAAGTGACGAGCTTCCTGGTAGGATCGATATCTACCAGCGAATCTACCAGTGATGGTCAGGGGAGTGGATGACGGAGAGTCAGGAGATTTTTATAAGTTTTTCTAATTATTTTTTTCATTCACAGTTTGATTATCAGTATGAAATTAAAATAGCTATAACTTTAATTTTCAGGACCGTATGATAGGCATCAGATCCCAACTTATCTCTAAGGGCTTGACCGCATCCACAGATGATGAGATCTGTGATCAGATGCTTGGTACGAGATCCTATTATGTTGGGGTCTAGGGCATGGGATCAGTGTGGAAAAATTCAGTGCAGGGGTAAAATAGTAATTTTAAATTTTTTTCAAAATCATTATTTTACAGTAAAAATTATTAATTAATAAAAATTTATCCTACACTAGGATCTAAATATGATATATAGCATGCATGCATTTAAATTTGAAATTCAAATTTGAACAGTAAACACTTTACTGTAATGTATTCAGAACATAATACCTTTGTGCGGATAGTAGATCACCGCAATCTGATCACCGTCGGGAGAGTTTGATCATCGTGATACAGTCACACAGCATGTCTGGCCTCTGCGGATCATCCACATGAAGCTTCCAATCTGATCGACTCCTCATGAGTGCTAGCTCGTTGTAGAGCCTTTCGACGGTCGATGCTGATCGAACTCCTTCGATTGATGTCTGTCGATTCTTTGGATGCTTTGGATTATCAGCAGACATGCTTGAGAGGATTTTAAAGATCTCTCAAAAATTTGGTGGGTTCACGACACTCGTAGCTCACCTTCTCACTTCTCGAACTCCAGGCTGAAATCCTGAAGAACTCACTGAAACCCTGCGCACACTTTTTCTTTCTTTTCTTTCTTTTTCTCTCGGAAGGATATAGACCTTCACCTTGCACACAAGGATTCCTCATGCTCAAATTTTCTCTCCAAAATTTTTCTTTCACATGCCCCACTCTTCTCCTCCTTTTAAAATAATGTCAAACGTCTTATCCACGTGAGAGGATAAAGATGAGTAATTGCATATTTGAATTCAAATCAAATTTTGAATTCAAATGGAAATCAATTTATCCCTATCCACTAAGGGGGTGAGAAGAGGAGGGTGTGGCTTAATTTGTGCAAGAGTGATTTCATGAGAAACATTTTCTTGTGTAATAAATGGGGTGCTAAACGAGGATAAGGTCAAGGCGCTAAGATTGGTTGCTCATTCAAATTCAAACTTTATTTTGAATTTGAATGGCCAACCAATCATCCTTATCCACTCATATGGTGCACTAAAGTAGGGCATGAGGAGGGCTTTGCGTGAAGAAAAATTTATGAGAACTTTCTTCTCGTGAATTCAAATGGGCGCAGTGGAAGTGAGGTGGCGCAGGGAGAATGGGTCAAGGTGGTTTCATTATTTAAACCAACCTAATTGAACCAAATAAGTTAGGCCCAATTAGACTAATTTAAACCCAACTTAATTAGGCTTAATTAGGCTCAATAAAATCTTAATCAAATCAGAAATTGATTAAGCCCAACCTCTGATCAAATCAGGAACCAAACCATCTTGACGATTAGGTCAACTCTTAACCTAATCGGATCAAACCCAACTGAATCCAATTCAATTGGACTTGATCCAAAAATAATTATTCAATCAAATTGAGTTAATTAGCAATCAAATCATTAATTAAATCTCTCATAAATATTGAGTCCAAATTCGATGGGTAATCGGGCATCAGAATTCATCGATATGTAATCCTGATCGAAGAGTCCCAAACCAGTGGGACTCTTGACCCCGGTACCCAAAATGTGTGGGACTCATGATCAGAGAATCTTGATTCTCGATTATAGAGTCTCAGACACATAGGACTCATAGTCCACGAGTATTAAGACTCTTCATCAGCCATCAGATCAGATAGGAACCTCTAATGTGTGTGACCCCACAGGTTCGAACCTAAGCCAGTAGCACAGAAATCAATTTATGTACTAATCGAAGTGACCATCTAGCAATGGTACCCGATGATCGGATAGGTCGAATAGTCACAATCGTAACACTCAGAACCTATGTGAATATGGTTACTGTATAATTCATCCTTTTGACCTCTGTGTTTAGGACGACTCAGGGTTAAACTGTCAACCCTGATTAGATCATCCGAATCGTGCTCAACTCAAACAGTCCTGTGACTCCTCACAAAGACTATCCTGGCCAAGGTTTTGCTAAATTGAAATACGACTGTACATAGCTCCTAAACTGTAGTGGTCAATCCCATCTTGACACACGCACCGACAAGTCAAGTACTTGACTACACCCAGCAGTCTTCCGTCACTGAATTAGAAATTCAGGTAGTCCAGTGCCTAAGTGCAGTGAGTTGCTTGCAAGTCACCATGGCGGTCTCAGGTCAGAGAGACATTTATACCCATATTCCATCGGAGCAAATCTTGACAGCAGAAATAGCTCCGGAGTTGGTCACGTTCAGTGCAGATGTACCCTTACATCTCACCTATATGCCATACCAGTGTCTCCACACTCATTGGTTAAGAGGATAACCAACCTATATGGCACACAACGACCTATGCTTGATAAACATTGTCGTCCTTGGTAATAACGTATCATTTGATCGTGAACAGATTTAAGGACTAAATGACAAATCCTCTTTTGTCGAGTCTAAATAGTCCTAAGGACTTCACCACAACATAAGAGTTCATTAGAAGATGAAACATTTTGTGATAAAAAATACTAAAATAATTTTTATTAATTTATAATTCATGTACATATACAAAAATGAGCACAACCATCAATAGGCTAACGATTGGCTTTGGGATACTATTCCCAACAATCTCCCACTTGGTCTAAAGCCAATCGGTGCAGTATCTAATACCCATCTTCGACTTGTAGTCATCGAACTCCTTCACCGCAATGGCTTTAGTGAATGGGTCGGCCAGGTTCTTCTTTCTGTCGATCTTCAAAAGGTTGACGTCACCTCGATCCATAATTTCTCGGATGAGATGGTAGTGGCGCGGAATATGCTTCGTTTGCTGGTGTGCCTTGGGTTCCTTCGCCTGAGCAATGGCTCCAGAGCTGTTATAGTAGAGCAGAATTGGACCAACAAGGGAGGGTGCTACTCCGAGCTCGGTGATGAATTTTCTTAGCTACACCGCTTCTTTGGCAGCATCTGATGCAGCGACATACTCCGCCTCGCAAACTGAATCAGCCACTGTGTGTTGCTTGGAACTCTTCCAGCAGATAGCCCCACCATTAAGGGTAAAAATAAATCCCGACACACTTTTGTTGTCATCATGATCAGACTGGAAACTAGAGTCTGTAAACCCTATAAGTCTCAAGTTTGATTTACCATAAACAAGCCACTGGTCTTTAGTATTTCTTAAATACTTCAGGATGGTTTTAACAACCTTCCAATGATTTTCTCCTGTATCAGATTGGTATCTACTCACTACCCCTAGTGAGTATGCCACATCTGGTCGTGTACATGTCATGACGTACATGATAGATCCCACTGTCGAAGCATATGGAATCCTCCCTATACGCTCTCTCTCTTGAGGTGTTGTCGGATAATCCCTCTTCGAGAGAGAAATTCCATGGCCTATCGGTAGATAGCCTTTCTTGAAATTCTCCATACTAAACCTCTTTAGCATAGTATCTATGTACGTAGACTGGGATAAACCAAGCAACCTTTTAGATCTATCCCTATAGATCCTCATCCCTAGGATGTAGGAAGCTTCTCCCAAATCCTTCATAGAGAACTGTGACGACAGCCAAATCTATATTTTCTGTAATACAAGGACATCATTCTCGATTAAGAGAACATCATCCACATACAATACAAGAAATACCACTACTGGACCATTAGCCCACTTATAAATGCACGGTTCTTCTCTATTCTTATCAAAGCCATACATTTTGATCGTCCTATCAAAACGTATGTTCCAACTCCGAGATGCCTGCTTAAGTCCATAAATGGATCTCTGTAGTCTGTACACCTTAGACTCATCAGTGGATATGAATCATTCAGGTTGTATCATATACACCTCTTCATCCAGCTCTCCATTTAGAAAAGCTATCTTCACATCCATCTACCAGATTTTATAGTCCAGATGGGCAACTATCGCAAGCATAATCCGAATGGATTTGAGCATTGCCACAGGAGAAAATATCTCATCATAGTCTATACCATAACGTTGACGATATCCCTTGGCAACCAAACGGGCTTTATAGATTTTTACCTTTCCGTCTGCGCCCCTCTTCCTCTTGAAGACCCACTTACACCCTATGGGTTTTACTCCTTCGGATAGGTCAACCAATGTCCACACATCGTTGACCTTCATGGACTCCATTTTGAATTTCATGGCCTCTAGCCATTTCTCAGAGTCGGGTCTCTGCATTGCATCCATGTAGGTGATCGGATCCTCATCATTTTCATCAAGTTTGATAGGATCGTCGTTCCGGACCAAGAAACCATAGTATCTGTCTGGTTGACATGGTACTCTACCAGATCGCCTTAAGGGTGCTTGAATAATGGGCTCTGGATCTGATCAAATCAAATTTGATTCAGGTTCAGCAACTTGTGTCGGTTTTTCCACCTGTCGAACTTCGTCAAGTTCGACCTTAGAGACAACAGTCCCTTCACCAAGGAACTTTTTTTCCAAAAAGATTATCTTAAGGCTGACAAACACCTTTTGCTCATCAGCCAGGTAGAAATAATATCTTTTGATCTCTTTTGGGTATCCTATAAAATTACACTTGTCAGACCTAGGTCCTAGCTTGTCCGTAATTAAAGGTTTAACATAAGTCGGACACCCCCAAACTCTAAGGTGCGAGAGTACTGGCTTATGTTCTATCCATATCTCATATGACATTTTGGTATTTAGAAAGTAACAAGCCGATTCGAGCGCATATCCCCAGAGGAAGATCGGCAGACCAGCAAACCCCATCATGGATCGAACCATATCCAACAAGGTCCGATTCCTCCTTTCAGATACACCATTATGCTATGGTGTTCCAGGAGGAGTCCATTGAGAGAGAACCCATTCTCCCCAAGATATGTCAGAAACTCATTGGAAAGGTATTCACCTCCTCGATCAGATCGAAGACTTTTAATACACTTTTCAGTTTATTTTTCTACCTCATTTTGGAATAGTTTAAACATTTCAAACGACTCCGACTTATGCTTCATTAAATAGACATACCCATACCTCGATAGGTCGTTTGTAAAGGTTATGAAGTATAAATATTCACCTCTTGCACTTGTGCTCATAGGTCCACATACATCAGAATGTACCAGACCCAAGAGTTCACTAGCTCACTCACCTTTTTCAGTAAAAGGTGACTTGGTCATTTTACCAAGAAGACATAACTCACAGGTTGGAAGTGATTCACAATCACCTACTTCAAGAATTTCTTCTTGAGGCAACCTGTTTATCCTGTTCTTATTGATATGATCTAGCCTACAGTGCCAAAGGTAGATTTCTGACACATTATCTATTCTAGGGCGTTTACCGAAGGTTTGAACCATATTAACAAGTTGTGATAGAAAGTAAATTCTATTATAAAGTTGTCCAATAAATATTGTAACACCATTCAAAATGATATTGCAAACATTTTCTTTTATTAAAAATTGATAACCGTTCATGGCCAAAAGGCCTACCGAAATAATATTTAATTAAAAGCTTGGACAATAGTGACATTCACTCAGAATTATATTTCAAGAATTAATTACAAGGTTCATGATTCCTAATGCTAGAACTAGAACTTTGCTTCCATCTCCAACATTCAGGAACCTCTCGCCTTCATCAAATCTTCTACTGACCTGCAGACCCTGCATCGAATTGCAAATATGATAAGGGCTTCCGGTATCCAATACCCAGGCAGTAGTATCACAAATGAAAAAGTTGCAAGGTGTTATCATATAAGTACCTTGCTTCTTCTTTGGCCTGTTCGGATCCAGTGAGGCAATGTATAGAGGACAGTTCCTCTTTCAGTGCCCCTGCTTCTTGCAAAAGAAGCACTCCGCCTGGCTCTGGTCGGGCTAGCGCTTCTTGGTCTGACCCTGTGCAGACATCCCAGCATGCAGCTGCACCTTCTTATTCTTCTTCTTCTTGTTCTTCTTCCCTTTCTTAAAGGGTCGATGACCAGAAGAAGACCTTCCCACAATATTCACCGACTCCATATGGAGCTGGTGATCCTTCTCAAAGTTCTGCAGCAACACCAACAAGCCGTGGTAGTTCACTACAGGCTTTGTCATTCGAAAATGAGTAAGGAAGGGAAGGAAGGACTTGGGCAGAGAATTAAGGATCGCATCCTTACCGAGCTGCTCGTGCAAGAAAAAACCCAGTTTACTTAGACGCTCAATCATTTCGATCATGTACAGTATATGATCAGTGACTGAGGCTCCATCCCTCATCCGAGTATTGAAAATGGCACAACTAGTTTTGTGCCTTTCAACATCGTCAGGCGTGCCAAAAGAGTCATTCAATATTTGAAGCATCTCCTGTGGCTAGGCATTCTCGAACCTGCGACTGAACTCATCATTCATTGCCACCAGTATTATGCACCGGACGTTGGTGCGGTCGTTGAGCCACTTTTGGTAAGTGTCTCGGACTGTCCCTCTAGCGTTCAGGGCTGGCTCCTCAGGTGCCGGATCCGTTACTACATAAAGGATCCGCTCATGCTCAAGGACGATATTTAATTTTTGATACCAGCTATCGAAATTAGGTCTCATAAGCTTGTCATTATGTAATAATGACCAGAGCGATAGGGTAGTGGCCATAGCTGCATAAAGAAAAATCAGATCTATATTAGTACATAAATTATTAATACTAAAGACTTGGACTTTAGTCTAAAATTTCTCCCAGTATTTTTATGAATTGGTAGCCTCAACCTCCAATTCAAAGAATTACTTTAATTCCTTAGTGGGTACTAGAATCCACACAGACTATACACGAGCCCAACTTTGGTTGGTCAACCCATGTGCATCTATGGGTAGGTTCATAACCAGTTGTTTCTCTAAACAACTTCTAGTAATTAATTTTGTCCCAGAACCTAATCAGTAGGCTTTGGCCTTCACTGAAAAAATCTGGTTAGGTCCAACCATTAACATGATTTGATTTGGTGAATCGGACCAATAAATGATCAAGCCCGACTTTGGTCGGTCAATCTAACCACCATCAGAAAGACTCAAACCAAATTATCATACTATGAACGATAATTCCATTAGTCAATAAGCACCAGGTCTTTGGGCCTCCAATGATTATTAAACTAATGGACTCATTATCACTCACTTAATGGGAGGCTATGACTTAGTTATCAATATAATTTAATCATTTTTAGGACCTAATAAATTTTTTTTTGAGGATTTTATTAAAGAATAGATGAGAAGAAAATATCCAGTCAATTTCAATCCTCCCACTGACTTCACCAAGTCAGATTAAAAAGGATTTACTTAAAGCTGACATTAGGAGCACCTAAATCAGTCAAACTGATTTACCTAATGACATAGGTGAGCCCTAATCACCAAGTGATCTAATCAAAACCTAATTCACCAGGTTGGCCAGGTAAGTGAGATCAGTGGTGGGGATAAGCCATTAACTCGTCAGAGATCGAATCACTGCGAGTAGGTCCCGCTTAAAAACCACTGGTCAAACTGCCAAACTTACCTTAGACACCAACCAGTTCATTAGTTTTAATTTGATCAACTTAGTAAATAGGGTTCCACCGCGTAGCCATGAATTAAGTCCATCTTGGTCTAGTTAAAGACATGGACCCATTCAACTACAACTATTAGAGTGGAGTTTAGAGTATCCTTGACCTAATCTAATTCAACTTTTGATTAGATTTGACCAATTATTCTAATTTAGTCCATTTCTTTAAGCTAACCTTAGGTCTAACCCAATTATGGACCTAATCCATCTAACCCATTGACCCACAAGTTTATGCAATTGTCTTAGGTCTTAATTCACAATTCTAGACCTATTAGACAACACTTAATTCTTTTAATTAAGTATTTGGACTGATGGGTCAGGGTTTGGCATTTCAAAAATAATTTTTAAATTTGAAAGATTTTATTTCTGTTCACCAAATATGTTGACTTATTACACAAATATATCAGCACATTTCATAAATAGCAATCCTATTGCTAATTATATAATAAAAAATAATTTAATTAAAATAAATCATGAATATTTCTTTCATTGCTTCATCTACATGGGATATAATCGTATCGGCACCCCTACCGTCATAGGAGATCCCATCGAATGGGAAGAGAGAGCCTTTAAACCCTACTTTTCTCCTATGACCGGACGGCCATGGCAACTAACCTAATTCGATTACTTGCTACTTGGATCAAGTATATCTAAATATACCAATTTCAAAATTTAAATTTTAAATTTCAAATTTTAAATTTTAAATTTTAAATTTTAAATTTTAAATTTTAAATTTCAAATTTCAAATAAATTTTAATTTTTAATTTTTTAAATTTCAAATTTTGAATTTCAAATTTTGAATTTTAAAATTTGAATTTCAATTTTGAAATTTCAACCAAATTTTAAATTTTAAATTTTTGAATTTTGAATTTTAAATTTTTAAATTTTGAATTTCGAACAACTTTCAAGATTCAAATTTTAAATTTTAAATTTTAAATTTTAAATTTTAAATTTCAAATATATATATCATATCTAAGAACCCGCTTTGATACCATATATGAAAAAATTCAATGCAGGGGTAAAATGATAATTTTAAAAATTTTTCAAAATCATTATTTTATGATGGAAATTATTAATTAATCTAATTAATTAATAAAAATTTATCCTACATTAAGATCTAAATATGATATATAGCATACATGTATTTAAATTTGAAATTCGAATTTGAACAGTAAATACTTTACTGTAATGTGTTCAGAATACAATACCTTTGTGCGGGTAGTAGATCGCCACAATCTGATCACCGTCGGAAGATTCTGATCATCACGATGCAGCCACACAGTGTGTCTGGCCTCTGCGGATCGTCCACACGAAGCTCTCGATCTGATCGACTCCTCATGAGTGCTAGCTCGTTGTAGAGCCCTTTCGACGGTCGATGCTGATCGAACTCCTTCGATCGATGTCTGTCGATTCTTTGGATACTCCGGATCGTCAGCAGACATGCTTAAGAGGATGTTGAAGATCTCTCTAAAATTTGGTGGGCTCACGATACTCGTAGCTCACCTTCTCACTTCCCGAGCTCCAGGCTGAAACCCTGAAGAACTCACTGAAACCCTACGCACACTTTTGCTTTCTTTTCTTTCTTTTTCTCTCAAAAGGATATAGACCTTCACCTTGCACACAAGGATTTCTCACGTCCAAATTTTCTCTCCAAAATTTTTCTTTCACATGCCCCACTCTTCTCCTCCTTTTAAAACAATGTCAAACATCTTATCCACGTGAGAGGATAAAGATGAGTAATTGCGCATTTGAATTCAAATCAAATTTTGAATTCAAATGGAAACCAATTTATCTCCATCCACTAAGGGCGTGAGAAGGGGAGGGTGTGGCTTAATTTGTGTGTGAGTGATTTCATGAGAAATATTTTCTCGTGTAATAAATGGGGTGCTAAAAGAGGATAAGGTCAAGGCGCTAAGTTTGGTTGCTCATTCAAATTCAAACTTTGTTTTGAATTTGAATGGCCAACCAATCATCCTTATCCACTCATTTGGCGCATTAAAGTAGGGCGTGAGGAGGGCTTTGCGTGAGGAAAAATTCATGAGAACTTCCTTCTCGTGAATTCAAATGGGCACAGTGGAAGTGAGGTGGCGCAAGGAGAATGGGTCAAGGTGGTTTCATTATTTAAACCAAGCTAATTGAACCAAATAAGTTAGGTCCAATTAGACTAATTTAAACCCAACTTAATTAGGCTTAATTAGGCTCAATAAAATCTTAATCAAATTAAGAATTGATTAAGCCCAACCCCTGATCAAATCAGGGACCAAACCATCTCAATGATTAGGTCAACTCTTAACCTAATCGGGTCAAACCCAACTGAATCCAATTCAATTGGACTTGATCCAAAAATAATTACTCAATCAAATTGAGTTAATTAGCGATCAAATCACTAATTAAACTTCTCATAAATATTGAGTCCAAATTCGATGGGTAATCGGGCATCAGAATTCATTGATATGTAATTCTGATCGAAGAGTCCCAAACCAGTGGGACTCTTGACCCTGATACCCAAAATATGTGGGACTCATGATCAGAGAATCCTGATTCTCGATCACAGAGTCCCAGACACATAGGACTCATAGTCTACGAGCATTAGGACTCTTCATCAGCCATCAGATCAGATAGGAACTTCTAATTTGTGTGACCCTGCAGGTTCGAACCTAAACCGGTAGCACAGAAATCAATTCCTGTACTAATCGAAGTGACCATATAGCAATGGTACCCGATGATCGGATAGGTCGAATAGTCACAATCGCAACACTCACAACCTACGTGAATATGGTTACTGTATAATTCATCCTTTTGACCTCTGTGTTTAGGACGACTCAGGGTTAAACTGTCAACCCTGATTAGATCATCCGAATCGTGCTCAACTCAAACAGTCCTGTGACTCCTCACAAAGACTACCCTAGCCAAGATTTTGCTAAATTAAAACACGACTGTACACAGCTCCTAAACTGGAGTGGTCAATTTCATCTTGACACATGCACCGACAAGTCAAGAACTTGACTACACTCAGTAGCCTTCCATCACTGAATTAGAAATTCAGATAGTCCAGTGCCTAAGTGCAGTGAGTTGCTTGCAAGTCACCGTGACGGTTTCAGGTCAGAGGGATATTTATACCCATATTCCATCGGAGCAAATCTTGACAGCAGAAATAGCTCCAGAGTCGGTCATGTTCAGTGCAGATGTACCCTTACATCTCACCTATATGCCATACCAGTGTCTCCACACTCATTGGTTAAGAGGACAACCAACCTATATGGCACACAATGACCTATGCTTGATAAACATTGTCGTCCTTGGTAACAACGTATCATTTGGTCGCGAACAGATTTAAGGACTAAATGATAAATCCTCCTTTGTCGAGTCTAAATAGTCCTAAGGACTTCACCACAACATAGGAGTTCATTAGAAGATGAAACATTTTATGATGAAAAATATCAAAATAATTTTTATTAATTCATAATTCATGTACATACACAAAAATGAGCACAACCGTCAACAGGCTGACGATTGGCTTTGGGACACTATTTCCAACAATCAGTGCTCCCTCATCTTCACGCTCGTCCAGAGCTGACGTCCATACTATCTGCGATGCTCGACTGGCAGAGGTGCAGAGGCAAACTACTGAGGATCGATAGTGGGTTGAGTGGCGAGATGATGAGTTGGCTGCATGCGTTGACGAGTACCAACTGCTCCAGATCCAGATGACGGAGTGGATAGCACAGATAGAGTGGATGATGCAGCTGATGAGACAACATCAGGCTAGTCAGATCTCTTCCGGATGCTCTCCTTTTCCAACCCATTCTCCTTTTGCAGATGCCGACACTTGACAGCCTATTATGTAGCTTTTTATTTTTATTTCAGATCTCTTATAATTTTAATTTAATATAATAAAATGATAAAATTTATTTATGAGTTTATTGTGTAAATTTTTTATTTTTATTTTTAATTTATAAAAAATATTATAAATATAAATTAAAAATTTATATTATTTTTTTAAAAAAATATGTGCAAATTTTTAGTGATAAAATTATTCTTGATGAAATATTGGTCGCCAAAAAAATATTAACGATGAAAAAATTGATCATAAATAATTTTTTAATAAATTTAAAAATATTAAAATTTTATATTAAATTAATAGTGATAAAAATATTTTTATTGTAAATAATTGATAATTTATTAGTGATAAAAATTTACATAAAAAATTATCATATTTGTGACAAAATATTTACATCACTAATATTTTTTTAAATCTAAATTTAAAAAAAAATTTAACTAAATTAATAGTGATAAAAGTTATTCATCATAAATAATTATTCTCTTATTAGCGATGTAATATTTCATCGTAAATTATTTTTTTAGACTAAAATTTTTTATCGTAAATACTTTTCAAAAAAAGATATTTTTAACGATAAAAATTTTTGATCGATAATATCGATTATTGACGATGAAAATTTTTTTCTGTCTAAAGAATTATCAAGGATGCCATTATTTGTGACTAAATTTTAGCGACGATAATTTCATCACTAATAATTATTAGCAATGAAAATGGGTTATTAGCGATGAATTTTTTTCATCGCTAATACTCTGTTCTATTGTAGTGGTAATTGTACTTTGGGAGTTGAAAATGTCTTGCTGATCAGAGCACTCTAAGTGCTTTCGTCATAAGTGCCTAAAACTAGAGTAAAATAAAAAAAGAAGTCATTGGGTTGCCTTCCAACAAGCGCTAAGTTTAAAGTCTTCGGTCAGACTTTTATTAAGACTACTCCCAAAAAATTGGGTTGCCTCCCAATAAGCCACAAGTTTAATATCTTCGGAAAGATGCCATAAGAGAATTTCACCTATAACTGACTTAGGTATATCCCTTAAGATTTCAAAAGGATAAGACCAATCAGGAAGCCTTGTCATCATGATAGTAAAATGTCCATAGAATGATCTTCGACAATTAGCCCAAACCAATAGAGTATTTTTAGCAAGCATGTTGCACTAGGGTCTAAAAATATTATCATAATTTTTATGATGACTAGGAAGAGATTGTGTTTGTTGGGTCAAGATTGGAGGTGGTAATTTAAGAATTACTTCAACTATAATCTGCTTTACTGCAATACGTTTCTTAGGTATAATATGTCTCAACATCATCCCTTTCCGATCTAAAGCCTGGTAATTTTTTTTAAATTAATATTAAATCAGTCTCCATCATCATTTTAGTACCGTGGATAGATTTTGGAAGCAGTCCTTGAATGTAGTGTCGAATAAAGAGACATCAATTATAAAAATCTCCATATCATTATCCCTCATTTCAGAGATATCCTACCCAATAACTTCTTTATGCATTTTTAGAATACCTACAAGTTGCGCTTTCTATTTAGGGATCATTGGAGAGGTGTCAGTGGATGCATCAGGAAGTGGCTTTAGCTCTAAAGCAGGTGGTAATTCTAACAAGAGGGCTATTGGGAGGCTAGGTGATGGCTCATACTTTTTGATCCAACGTGGAATGATTTTGGGATAGGGCATATTTACTAGATCATTTACTTTTGTGATATACCATCTACATCAAAATCGTCCATCCTAAAGTAAGCTAGATAGGGATCTAATGAATCCAGAGGAAGAATTATGGGTGTAGCTTTTCTATTGTGTTATTTATTTGTGGTCCTTGAAAAGTCTCAATTAATTCTATCATTTCATCAATTTGTTCTCCCTTTTCATTAAAAAAAAGGATGATTCTAGAGCACTTGGGAATGGGACCATAGGTGGGTAGGATGATGATGGAATTGGTTAATCCTACCATTCTGATTCTTTCCTATATATTTTTGTCTTAGTCGAATTATCTATATTGGCCTTTTTGTTTGTGCAAGATTATTCTATGACCATTTCATTATCGAGAGTCATAATCGATTGTTCAGAAAAAATTAGAGACATTAAAACTTCTAACCAGATATTGTCCCTCAGGATCACTCTCGGACTGACTAGACAGCTCACCTTCCTCCTCCCTACTAAATACGATTGTTGGTTGATCGATTTGAATTTCTAGTTCGATTAAGGATTGTGTAGAGGAGTGAAAGATCTGATTGGTACTTTCTATCCTATCGAATACTTGCAGAACCTTCTCTTCAAATGATGAGCTATAGATAGTTGGAGAAGGTTGATATTGTGAATAGGACATATCGTAATAAAGCACATCTATGAATGTAGATCTTTGTAGTACCAGGATAACCATTGGTTGTGTTTTCTATGAAAAATTTGGTTGAACCCTCCAGTCTGGATTGTAGGCGTTAAAGTATGGATTATTTTTTGGTCTGTAGGCTATTTGGGTTTGATTTTGATGAACTTGCTCATACATAAACTCAAAAAATTGATGCATGGTTGGGCATTCAACTTGTTGTATAGGATAAAAAGATGAAGAAGGAGAGTGTCTGATAGTCAGTAGGTGATCTATTCATGGAACAGCTCATCCACTTTACTGTAGAGATCCATATTTCTAGCACAGATATAATTTTATCAGATTGTTTTGATATACAATCTAGGGGTCTAAATTAGAACAATCCTCTTCTGAATAATTTTTACTTTATTTTATTTTATTTCTGAAGAATGAGAAGAGGGATGAGGAGAGAGAGTTCTAAAGATAAGAGCTTAGAGGATCCTAGATCTAAGAGATAGGTGAGAAGAATTAGTTAATATTTGGTGTTAATTACAATCAAGTTAAATAAGAATGGACTCTTTATCCTATGGTTAATCTATATCTAGATAGCTTCTAACTATTCCAAGATCATCTTCAGAAACTTCAAGTTCAAAATTAACCAACCAAATTAGTCAGGTAAGTGTAAGATTGGTAGGAGGCTCTCCGTACTTTCGCAATGGACCTAATTAAGTAACCATCATTCTTCAGGATCGAGTCCATAAATCATTTTTCTAGATATCAATTAGTTAGTCAAAGTCAAACCTGATCCCACCTTTCAGTTTTCTTATCCTAGTGAGCTCAAAAATCTCTAGGAGTCAACGTCTAATTAATTTTAAATTAAAGGCTTAAGTCAATGCAATATGAAGGATGGTGATTTTTAGGCTAAGAAAGGGTGATCAAATCTCCATCTTATCTTGTTTAATTAGATTAAGTGTCTTTAAAGTATTTTATGAAAAATACTATGTAATTAGAAAAGGTGTCCAAATATGTTAAGTTCTTTTATTGTATTTTAGGTTTCTCTATATTAATTAAGTGTTATAAGATGCATATTTTGTTTCTTTTTATGTTAGGTTATTTAAAGCAAGAAGAATAAAAGATAGATTTTAATTAAGTTAATTAGATTTTAGGAGATTTAGAGAATTTAACTAAATGAAAAATAAATTATACTAAGATTAAAAGACAACTAGGTAACCTATAAATAAAGTAAGAAATCAAATCTACTTTCAGGACAGTAAATTATTCTAAGTTATGAAAAGTAGTAAATCACTAAGAAAAATAAGTAATAAATTACTAATGTAAAATAAAATAATTACTTAATTATGCAAATAAAGTAATCTTAAAGTTAAGAATAAAAGGTAACTATATAATTCAAATAAAAAATAAAGAATCTAATCTACTTAGAAAGCAAGAAATCATTAATTATATAAAGTAGTAAATTATTTTAAGCTATAGAAAGTATAAATCCTCTAGGAATAATAAGCAGTAAATTTCTTATGCAAAACAAGGTAACTACTTAATGGTGCAAATAAAATAATCTAGCTAGAAAGCTATAAAGCAATATAAGATAGAAATAAGCACTAATTTGTTTTTGTTTTATATATTTTGTTGATTTTTTTTCAAAAACAAACGTGTCAAGGTCTCCGGTAATGGCATCAAAATTTGATCGCTATCGTGGATGGTCAAAAATAAAAATCTAACCCAAAATATACAGATAGGATGAGTTGGAATCATATCCTCAGAGATCTAGGGCTAAGTTGTATTTGAGTTAGTTAAGATTTTAAGAAATTTTATTTATAACTAATTAAGTTAGAGTTGAAAATAGTTGAGAAGAGGGTAAACTGAAAGTGCAAAAAAATTCAAAATAATAATACAAGAAAATATATCTTGAAGATTTTATTTTTTATTTTTAATTATAAATCTAGTATTCATTCCTTAAGCCAATAGATCTATGATCGATTTTCAAGCATAATTTATCTCACTGAGTACAGATCGTATCGTTTGATCACGATCCATCTCTACGTAGTCATAGGCTATTCGAAAACTCTTATCGCAATATTTGAAACAAAAGAATGTACTTTATTTATAATGGAAAAAAGAGATCATTATAATTATTCAAATATCTACTTGCATGAAAAAAGATACAAGATCTAAAAATAAAAATAAAATTTATTTTTTCTGAAGATGAAGACTGCTAGCTACGCATGGAGCTGCTTTCTTCTTCCTCTCTTTCCTTGTAAAGCTTTTGAAAGATTTTCGGATCCCCTGGATTCTCGGATCCTTTAGATTTATTCAATGATTCTCAAGTGGAGGTATCAAAGCTTTTTTATAAATATTAGGAGAGAGGAGGTTTTTATAATTTTTAGATGTGAGATTAACAAGAGAAGATGGCTAGACTCCCTCACGGTCTCTTGTTTCTTATTTTAAAATCCCGTAAAACACTATGAAATTCGTTGCTGTTCGGCGCCCCTGTGAACCGGTCCACCCGCTCATGTCCTGTTCACGCACGAGCCCGCATTAATCTCTGTGGGTCCTCATAAAGTCGCGCCTGCACTCAAATCGCCCGCCAGCACTCGCATGCACCCACGCGCACATGCTCCCGCCTTCCGCTCCCGTGCAACTTCGCCAAGCGGTGTTCAATTCCCATCCCTATGCTCCCGCCTTCCGCCCCTGTGCAACTTCGCCAAGCCGTGCTCAATTCCCGATCCCACGCCTTCCGCTCCCACACATTCAGCCACCATGAGTCCTGCAGGCCCGCACATAGCGCCCAAGCACGCTCATCTAATGCGCCCAAAGGCCCAGCTCGCTTTCTTTGCTTCGCCAAGCCTAGCTCACATGTTTAAATTGGTTAAATTTAATCTATCAATTATCTATAAAATAAATTAGAAAGCATCAAATTTTTAATAAATAAAAAATAATTAAATAAAATTATATGCTTTTAATAATTTAAGTTAATTATTTATCAGAAATTTTTCATTGGGTTCATAAATCGAATGGAGAGAGAAGTTCGAAGAAGAGAGAAATTAATAAGATACAATAGAACTAATCAGGCGATATAGTTCGGCATGTCGATCGGTCCAATCAAGATGATTTAGATCAAAACATGATTGTACTACTATACAGATGATTCAATAAAAATTATGGGTGATTAAATCTAGAGCCTCGTGATCTAGTTAAGATGCTGGTACGCTGCTCAATGATCATGGATCAGGATGCTTTCACTAAGATCATTCAGACTCATTATCAATCTTTCCAAAATTCTAAAAAATTCTAAGAGAGAGAAATAATCTAGAGAGAAAAAATCATAGCGAGAGAAAGTGGAGAGAGAAGTTAGAGAGAAAAAAAAGAGAGAAAAAGGAGAGGACATGGAAGAGAGAGAAAGTTTTTTTTTCTTTTTTCTTTCTTCTTTCTTCTTTCTTCTTTTTTTTCTTTTCTTTTTTTTTCTTTTTTCTTTTTCATTTTTTCTCTTTCTTCTATCTTTTTTCCTTCATTTGGACAAAATAGGAGATTGTGAATCCCTTCTCTTCTCCCCACCGACTCCAAAGGAGTCTAGCTCAAAAACCATGACTAGGGGTTCAACCCATGGCGGCACAGCCATGGCTCCCTGATCGGGCACTCGCCGGTGACGTGCGGTGTCGGAAACCCAACCCACATGGATGGCCAAAACAAGACATCCAAAATACATGTTATCCTGGCGATATTTGGTCTGTAATTATGGTGAAATAAATGAAAATCCCAAAAAGAAAGAAGAAGAAGCTGCGCTTCCTTCTGATGATGAATGGTGACTGGAGGGGTGGGGTTCGAAGGGAGGCTTGGTCTCTATTTAAAAAGAGGGTTGAGGGGAGGAATCCGGATCCTCCCCAGCTTCGGTTTCTTTTGGGAATTTGCGAGAAAGAAGACTCCATCGAGAGTCAAATCCCCTCCGATCCCCCCCCCATCGGTTCTATTCCTGGTGGTTGGATTGAATAAGAATTGGGGTACCACACATACATATAGATAGATAATTAAAAAAAAAAAATCAGAGGAGTGCTTTACCTAATTAATTTTTTAAAAAAATTTATTTATAAAAATAACTTAATTTTTAACTTATTTATCGGATTGATGCAAAAAGGATAAAATACCATTTTGAATGGTGTTTTATCATCGCCACATCACCCATCTTTTTTCTCATTTTTCATGTAGACGATGCTAAAAAAAAAATTAAAATCGTCAAATCAAATGATGTTTTTTAAAACATCATTTGAAATGACGTTTTTAAAAATGCCATTCCAAATGACGTTTTTAAAAACATCATATTATTTGGAGATTTTAATTTTTCATCCAAAAAAAATGAAAAAAATAAAAAAAATAAAAAATTATAATTTAAAATTTATAAAAAATAAAAATTATAATTTTGATAAAAATAAAAATTATCATTTCAAATTAGTATCCCCATTTCAAATTATCTTTTTAAAAAAATATCTAAAAAAAAATATTGAAAAAAAATTAAAAATACCATAAAAAAAGAATTGAAAAGAAATAGAAATTATAATACTAAATTTTAAAAAAATAAAAATTTTAATTTTAATCCAAATAAAAATCATCATTTCAAATTACAATCTCCTTTTCAAATTAATTTTAAAAAAAAAACATAAAAGAAGAAAAAAATGAGAAAAAAATAAAAATTATAATTTTGAATGAATTTTAAAAAATAAAAATTTTAATTTTAATTCAAATAAAAAAGATAATTTTAAATAGATAAAATTTAAAATTAATATTTTTAAAAAATATCTCAAAAAAAATTTAAAAAAAATAAAAAAATAAAAAATACCATAATAAAAGAAAAGAAGAGAAAAAAAATAAAAATTATAATTTTAAATTTAAAAAAATAAAAATTTTAATTTTAATTCAAACAAAAAACATCATTTCAAATTACTTTCCCCATTTCAAATTAATTTTAAAAAAAAGATGTCTAAAAAATAAAAAAATAAAAAAATAAAAAGTTCCATAAAAAAGTCAAAAATTTAAAAAATGAAAAAAAAATAAAAATTATAATTTTAAATTTAAAAGAAATAAAATTTTTAATTTTAATTAAAATAAAAAACATCATTTCAAATTACTTTTCCCATTTCAAATTAGTTTATTTAAAAAATATTCCAAACAAATAAAAAAAGTACCTAAAAAAATTTCATAAAAACATAAAAAATGGTAAAAATGAAAAAAAATTAAAATTTTAAATTATAAAAAAAATTAAAATTTGAATTTGAATTCAAAAAAATAAAAGAAAAAAATGTCATAAAAAAGTGGAAAAAGGTAAAAAATGTAAAAAAAATATAAAAATTGTAAATTAAAATTATAAAAAAATAAAAAATTGTAAATTTAATTCAAATAAAAAAATATTATTTCAAATTACTTTCCCCATTTCAAATTATTTTTTTAAAAAATATCTAAAAAAAGAAAAAAAATTGGTGTAAAAAAAATAAAAAGCACCATAAAAAAAAGAAAAAAGGGAAAATAATTGAATTGAAAAAAAATAGAAATTGTAATTCTAATTCAAAAATAAAAATTATAATTTTGAATTTAAAAAATGAAAATTTTAATCATAAATTCAAATAAAAACATCATTTCGAATTACTAAATTAATTTAAATTTAATTTTTTAAAAAATATTCCAAACAAAGGAAAAAAATACCTAAGAAAAATGCCAAAAAGGGTAAAAATGAGAGAAAATTAAAATTAAAATTTTAAATTATAAAAATTTTAATTTGAATTTGAAAAAAAAATGTCATAAAAGAAGTGAATAAAAGGGGAAACGGATTCGGATACTTTATCTATGACTGATGAGGACGAACGGATTTGGATACTGCGTGAGATAGAGAGAATAAGTTTTGAAATATTGGTGGCGATTGGTGTTGATCCATATAGCTGTATATTTTGGTATGGAGCAGTCGATGCATCAGATATGAGATATACGCTGTCACCATATGTTCTACATATGCTATCACCGCATATTCTCCAGATGTCATCACTAGATGCTGCACAGATGCCACTGCTTTTTGATCCACAGATGGCAGCACCTTCTTCTTCCTACATCTTTCAGATGACATCATCGGGTACCAGTTGGCTACATGAGTATGATACTTTCTTTTCAGGTCCATCTGTGTATCCAGATGAGAGGATTGAGCGGATCGTTCAGTCCGTAGATGATCCGACAGCATCAGTTATTCTTGAGCAGCATGATCAGCAGACCTCCTCCACTAATATAGGGGAGGAGCCATCATAGCAGGAGCAGGGGTGGCCGTTGAGGACATTCCTGAGAAGGTCCAAGCGACCGTGGGCACTACGATGTCTTCGTGGGACTTAGTCTTTTTTAGATTTGTACTTAGTATTTTTGAAACTTTTATTGTACTATTTTTTGTATGCTTGATATTTTTATTCTATTTAATATTATTAATTATTAATTTTATTTTATATTATTTAATTTCAAGTGATCGGATATTATGCTTTATGGATATGGATACACATACTCTAATGTGTCTCAAAACATTAGGAGAGAAAAAGTTATGCTAAAAAGATTATAAAAATTATAATAAAAATAATAATAATATATCAAATAATTTAATTATGAGATAAATCGGACCGCACTGGTACCTCTCGATCTGGTACGGGCACGAACAGCTACGTATGGTGCGGTATTGAAAAAAAAAATTAAATAATTTGAAATGGAGAAAGTAATTTGAAATGATATTTTTTATTTGAATTAAAATTAAAATTTTTATTTTTTAAATTTAAAATTATAATTTTTATTTTTTTCTCATTTCTTTCTCAGTTTTCTTTTTTTATGGTATTTTTTATTTTTTAAATTTTTTAAGATTTTTTTGGGATATTTTTTTAAAAAAATAATTTTAAATGGGAAAACTAATTTAAAATTATATTTTTTATTTGAAATAAAATTTGAATTTTTATGTTTCAAAATTTAAAATTATAATTTTTATTTTTTTCTCATTTTTTCTTCTTTGTTTGGAATATTTAAAAAATAATAATTTGAAATGGGAAAAGTAATTTGAAATGATATTTTTTATTTTAATTAAAATTAAAAATTTTATTTTTTTAAATTTAAAATTATAATTTTTATTTTTTCTATTTTTTTAAATTTTTTGCTTTTTTATGGCACTTTTTATTTTTTATTTTTTTGACATATTTTTTTAAAAAAATTAATTTTAAATGGAGAAAGTAATTTGAAATGATATTTTTTATTTGAATTAAAATTAGAATTTATATTTTTTTAAATTTAAAATTATAATTTTTATTTTTTCTCATTTCTTTCTCATTTTTTATGATATTTTTTATTTTTTAATTTTTAAGATTTTCTTTGTAATATTTTTTTAAAAAAAATAAATTTAAATGGGGAAAATAATTTAAAATTATATTTTTATTTGAATTAAAATTAAAATTTTTATTTTTCGAAATTTAAAATTATATTTTTTATTTATTTTTATTTTTTTCTCATTTTTTTCTTCTTTGTTTGGAATATTTTTTAAAAATAATTTGAAATGGGGAAAGTAATTTGAAATGATATTTTTTATTTTAATTATAATTAAAAATTTTATTTTTTTAAAATTTAAAATTATAATTTTTATTTTTTTTCATTTTCTTAAATTTTTTACTTTTTAGGGTACTTTTTATTTTTTTTATTTTTTATTTTTTTGACATATTTTTAAAAAAAATTAATTTGAAATGGGGAAAGTAATTTGAAATGATGTTTTTTATTTGAATTAAAATTAAAATTTTTATTTTTTTAAATTTAAAATTATAATTTTTATTTTTTTCTCATTTCTTTCTCATTTTTTCTTTTTTATGGTATTTTTTATTTTTTTTATTTTTAAAGATTTTTTTTGAGATGTTTTTTTTTTAAAAAAATAATTTTAAATGGAGAAAATAATTTAAAATTATCTTTTTTATTTGAATTAAAATTAAAATTTTTATTTTTTAAAATTCATTCAAAATTATAAATTTTATCTTTTTCTCATTTTTTCTCATTTTTTTTTACGATATTTTTTAAAACAATTAATTTGAAAAGGAGATTGTAATTTGAAATGATGATTGTTGTTTGAATTAAAATTAAAATTTTTATTTTCTTAAAATTTAAAATTGTAAATTCTATTTCTATTTCTTAAAATTTTATTTTTTTTTTACAATAATTTTTTTTTCAAATATTTTTTTAAAAAGATAATTTGAAATGGGGATACTAATTTGAAATGATAACTTTTATTTTTATCAAAATTATGATTTTTATTTTTTTATAAATTTAAAATTTTTATTTTTATTTATTTTTATTTTTTTCATTTTTTCTCTTTTTTTTGGAGAAAAAAATAAAATCGTCAAATAATATGATATTTTTAAAAACGTCATTTGGAATGGCGTTTTTAAAAATGCCATTTCAAATGATATTTTAAAAAATATCATTTGATTTGGCAATTTTATTTTTTATTTTTTTGGCGTCGTCTACGTGGAAAATGGGAAAAAAAGATGAGTGATGTGGCGATGATAAAATGTGATTTAAAATGGTATTTTATCTTTATTGCATCAATTCGATAAATAAGTTAAAAATTAGATTATTTTTGTAAATAATTTTTTTTAAATTAATTAAGTAAAGCACTCAAAATCAGAGTATGTTGTACTGTTACGAATTGGATGATATGTGGTTCATTTAATGGGGGCGGACCAGCATGGTTCTTCCTCTTGGTTTGAGAAACAGAGAGAGAGAGAGAGAGAGAGAGAACGAAATAAATGAGAAAAAGAGGGAGAGTGTGGCAGAGATCAAGAGAGGCGGAAGGCGCGAGGCTCCATCTCTATTTTTTTCGAAATTTTTTCAGTGAACCCGGCTACTTCACTTAAAAAATTTTAAAAACAAAATAAAAATGGAAGGGAGCCACCGTTTGGAATGCTTGTTCCAAAGCTATGGAGCTGAGAGGACTTTGAAAGCCTTCCCTCTCCCTCTCCCTCTCCCTCGCTCTCTTTTCCTCTTTGTCCTTCTCTTTCTCCCCCTTTGCTGCCAATTCCTTTTTGTTGGTATTCACCATACCATATAGTACCATCGACCTACCAGCACGAGGATTGGATCTAGTAGTGTAGATCTTGAGAAGGATTATCTGACGCAATTAGGCTTTTAAAATATTTTTAACATGTCGTCCCTTGTAATAGAGGGTCAGATAGCAGAATCCGAATTGCTCTCTCTCTCTCTCTCTCTCTCTATATATATATATATATAATAATAATAATAATATAAACACACACACAGCAGTGTCAGTAACATCATTGATATTGTGAGGCATATCGGCTGGAGGTGGAGACAATTATGAGACCTTTGTCCATAGTGTCCTGTTCCATGACATGTAGAGGGTGACCTACAGAGGAGAGCAAACATAGGAAGATTTATAACCACAATTGGGTTGGAAAAGATAAGATTCCTCAAACATCATTCACATCCATGGCCCACCTAAATACAACTTATTCCCTGGACAACTTGCATAGGATTACACACATATTATACAAGAGCAGAATGTTCAATACTAAGTGTACCAATCAAGACTTCATTAGTGTATTGTAGCTTTAAATATAAGGCTTTTCCACATCGTTGAGTGCACTGTTAGCAATACCATCTGAAGTAATAGGCACATAGTTCATAAATAATTCTGTCAACAAAAGAGAGTAAAATTATAAGTGGAGCAGGAAAATAGGAACCTCTAAACAGTCTTGATCCTCTTATATGGAACAAACACTAGCTAGGCCTTCAATGTCTTCTTTTTCTTGAGGAGATTCATTAAGGGCAGTATATCTCCATTGGATGCCCTATTTTTCTTTCCAACCATATAGGTTAACACAGTGGCAGCCAACATGTTGCAACTTCATTTCCAAGATTTCTTGACATTGTTGCTCTAGTAGGCATTGAGGCCTCGTTTGGTAAAGCTTTCGGAGAGTTAGAAAGTACTTTCTGGTCCTCCAAAAATATTTTGAATGATATAGTGGTATTTAGTATAAAATCTGAAAATTATTTTGACTTCACTAGAAAGTTGAAAAGGCCGATTTGGAAAAAACTTTATTTTTAAATTTCTTCCCAAAAGTGTTTTCTAGTAAAAATTAAGAAGCATTTTTGGCTTTAGTGAAACTTTTATGGTGACCAAGATGCCCAAGAATAAATCCAATAGTTACATCTATCATATCATATTATAAATATAATATTATAAAATATTATATCTATTAAATAATATTATACAATATAGCCTTATATATATATGTATATATATATGTGTATGTATGTATATATATATATGTGTGTGTGTGTGTGTGTGTATATGTATGTGTGTGTGTGTGTGTGTGTAAAACCACCACACCATGTGCATGAAGTGGGAAATAGCTGCTTTATGCCATTAATATCATCATGAATGCCAGTGTGGCACTGATCTCGTGAATCGCACACCAATCCTCTCTTGATGCATTTATATCTAAATAGTGTAGCCTAGGTTAAAGAAATATGTTGCTTAGCTAACAAACCCACGAGGGGGTTGGGGGGGGGGGAAAGGGGATGGGGGTGGATTTTTAGAGCTATGTACAACAACAAATTTGTTTTTCAAAGTATAAGTGATGTATAGTGTCAAGCACAAGTGATATGCAAGATAAAGAATCAAGTAAACAATGAAAGCAATCAAAGCATCACAAATACCAAGGATCAATCTGAGCACCCACATCCAGTGCTCAATCTCCATATTTAAAAATTTTAATCCACTAATCATCTGCAAATGATTATAACATTGGATCCCACTGACCAAAAATTTTAGCTATTTTTAAGCTAGGCACTTATTGTCTGAGCATAAGCAAGCCCTATACACTGTTTCAAGATACAGATCAATCTATTCTCCAAGTTTTAGCTCATTCGGAACTTATTCTCATAAGTACAAAAGATACAAGAGTTAAACAATGAGAATAATCAAGCTCTTTCACAAGCATAATAAAGATAACTAAAGCACTTTATAAATGATTGAAGAAGCCTCCTAAACACACCCTTCAGTTGGAAATGCTTAGTGGAAGCTCTTTGAAGTGGTGGTGGAAGGTGGAGTGAATACTTTTCACAATGAATGCTCAATCTCCTTGAAAGATTTTTTTTTTTTATTCTTATTATGTTTTTCTACCATTTGAAAGCCTGTTTAAGCTGAAAGATTGCTAGAGAGTCAATACTTACCATTAGAGAATATTATAGAGTGATTGGAGGACATTAAATGCAACTTTTCAAGTTAAAGAACTAGCCATTGTGAATTGTCAAGGCACATGAATCAACATTGATGTCATCTCCTATAATTAGGGGTTGACATCAAGGTTGCCTCCTATAAAAAAATAGTAAAACTACTCTCTATTTTTACATATGGTACAATAGGGGTTGACACTAGTATCGCCCTTTAGCATGGGAGTCGATATTTAGGTCATCCCCAGAGGCATGCCAAGTTTGCCAGCTGCTCTTTCTCTCAGGGTTGACATAGGGGTTGCCCTTTGAGCTCCAGAGGTTAGTCCATGATATTCGGATCACTAATTTTTTAAAGTTTTGGCCATCAAACACCTCAAAATCACATATTATGAATGATAATTTTGACAGCCAAATGAGCATCAAGTGTGTGGCGCCTTCAATAATTATTTAAACTATTGGACCTATTATCATCCAACTTAATGGGAGGCTATGATCTAGTTATCACCATAACTATTTTATTTTTAAAGATTTAATAATTTTAGAGGATTTAGTTAGATAAAATGAAAGATGAGAAAAGACTTGATCAGTTAATCTTAATCCTCCCACTGATTTCACCAAGTCAGATCAAAGAAGATTAGGCATAAGTTGGTCCAGCCAATTAGCTATAAATCTTCTCACTAACTTCACCAAGTTATGAAGAGGACTTTAGACAAGTCAAACTAGGGGCACCTAAATCAGTCATATTGATTTTCTAGTCAGCATGGTTTAACCTGAATCATTAAGTGATCTGATCAAAATATGATTCATCATATTGATCAGATAAGTGAGATCGATGAGAGGGATATGCCATTAACTCGTCATAGATTCAATCTGTGCGAGTAGTTTTCAATTAATGACCACCGATCAAAACTGCCATATTTATTTTAGACATCAATTGATTAGTCAGTTTCAATTCAATCAACTTATAGTCTTGAGTTCGACCATGGAGCTACGATCAAGGTCCATCTTGATCTAATCAAAGACATGGACTCTGTCCAAATATAACTATTGAGAATTGATCAAGAGAAAAATTGACCCAATCAAAATTAACCATTAATTAGATTTGATCAATTACTAATATAGTCCATTATCAATAATTTCTAACCTTAAGTCTAATCCAGTTAAACGGACCTGATTCTAGCTAAACCATAAATCCATGATTTATAAAATTTATATCTTAGATCTTTGATTCTCAAAACTAGATCACTTAATTCTTAATTAAGTTTTAGACTAATATGGGTTGGAGTTCAAAGTATTTGAAAATAGTTTCAAATTTTATAAAATATTTTTATAAACTGTCATATAATTAAATAAATTTTAATTTCAGATCTAATATACAATATATCAGATCTAAAATAAAAATTTTTAACTCTTTTTGTTGTTCATCTTCATAAAAAAAATCATGAAGTACCCCCACACGTCATAGAAAAATCCCATTAAATGGAAAAAGAGGGCTATAAATCCTACTTTCTCCTATGACCGGATGGCTACAGAGATCTATCCAATTCGATTACTATACTACTCAGATTCAAGATTAATTATTTAGATCTAATCTAAATAATTAAAATTAGATTAAAATCAGATTATATGCAAAATATTCATGTCAAAAGCAACAAAGCTCTGATACCATTTGAAGAAAAATCGACAGTTCAAAGCATGCATTTTAAAAATTTTATACAGCAAAAGATAGTAGATTAAATATTTTAATCTCCTAAGTATGCTTTAGATCAAATCTAAACTACCTACTAAGGATCCATGATATAAAATTTGCATACAAAAAAAAATTGATATAAAAAAAAACTGCATCGATCACATCGATGCCCTAGATCAGATCTAACCGTTAGATCTAGTCAGCGAGTTCAAAACTCATTATCTTTGTGTGGATCGATGATAGTCACTACTGATAGGTATGGTATGAGATTTTTTCTAATATCGAGTAGCCGTACAACTCGTCTGACCTCAACAGATTGTCCACTCGAAGTCCTGATCAGATCATCCTTTTCGGAAGTGCTAGCTCGCACAGAAGGAACTGGATGGCTGGAACAAGCTTCTTCATTTGGGTCATCCGGACTTTTTTGGATTAGAGGATGGAGCTACATGAGGAGGTGGTGGTGTGGGAGATTGGAACAAGATCCTCTTGTATTTCTTGTCACATAAAAATCTAGAGTCAAAACTTTAGAACCTACTCTACACCTCACACCCAAAGAGGAAGGTCTCTACCTCTGTTTCTCACACACAGAAGCCCACCCCCTCTCTGTTTCATGCCCCCTCTCTCTCAGAAGAGATTTTTCATAATAAAATTCAATCATTTTGTCACACAAAATGAGAGGAGATTTTAAAGTGGTGTGGAGAGGCAAAGGGATAAGAATAAAGTGGTTAGATGTAGTTCAAATTCAAACCAATTTGAATTTGAAACTCAACCAGCTATCTTTATCCAAGTGGGGTGCCATAAGAGCTAAGGCATGAGATATTTCTTACGCCATTTACTTCATAATTTGTCGCATAAACTTCAGCCTTTCAAAGGTGATGGCACTAAGGTATGGATAAAGATAAGTGTAAGATTATTTCTAATCAAATTTCAAATGATTTAAATTCGAATAAAGAACCAACTTTTCTCATCCAAAAGGAACCAGAGAAGGGGATGGCAAGGTGCTTCTGGGCATGAAAAATATTCGCATAGGAACCTTTCTTGCATGAAGAAAAGGTGGGTGCAGAGAAGAGGTGGCACATGGGTTGGTTTAATTCGAATTTGAATTCAAATTCTTATCCAATTAAGTTCTTAATCCAACCGAATTAGGTTAGACCCAATTAGACCATTGATCCTAATCTAATTGGATAACAAATAGTCTTGAATAAATTCTAATTAAATAAAAAATTAATCGAGTTCAAATTTTGATCAAATCAGAAATTGAACATCTTTAGCAATTAAGTCATCTCATAACCTAATCAGGTCAAATCAAATAAATATAATTCAATTAGATTTGATTCAAACCTCAATACTCAATTAAATTGAGCTAATTAGCAATATTATTACTAATCAATCATCTTATAATTTATCAATAATTAATAAATTAATTTATTATAACTTTTGCATAAAGTTAATCATCAATCGAATTGATGATTATATCCTAGAACGATTCTTAATCGTCGATCAGCCATATGATCAGTCAGAAACTTTTTTTGAGTGTGATCCCATAGGTTCGAATCTAAAGTGATAGCACAGAAATAATCTTCCTATACCAATCAAAGTGACCATCTAGTAATGGTACACGACGTCCGGATAGGTCGAAAGATTGCAAAGCAATATTCAAGAACCTATTGACATATTGTTAACGTATAATTTATTTTTTTGACCCTAATACTCAAGGTGATCGAGAATTTAACTGTCAATCCTAAAAAGATCATCCACATTGTATTTCTACTTTCAAATCCATCACATGGATTATCCCAACTGACGTTTTACTGAATTGAAACACACTGATGCATTAACTTCTACTTATTCAGAGGAATTAATTCCATCTTGACTCACCACCAACTTCGTAAGTACTTGACTGTATCCAAAAGTCTTTCATCATCGAATTAGAAATTTAGGTAGTCCGATACTAAAGCACAATGAGTTGCTTGTAAGTCACCATGGTGATCTCAGATCGGAGGAACACTTATATCTATATCCTTCGTGAGCTACTCTTGACAGTAGAGTGTTCAGTAGTTGATCACATTCAGTGAGATATACCCCTATGTCTCACTTACATGTCATGTCAGTATCCCCACACTCCTTGATTAAGAGGACAACTAACCCACATGGCACACAACGATCTATACTTGATATAGCTATCGTCCTAATAATAGCATATCATTTGGCCTTGAACTAGGTTTAAGGACTAAATGATATATTCTCCTATATCTATTCAAATAGTCTGAAGGACTTCATCACAAAACAGAAGCTCAGATAATATGTACATATAGTGATAAAAAAATTAAATAATATTTATTATTTTAATAATTTAAATAATTACAATAATTAGTTCAACCGTCAATAGGCTGATGATTGATTTTAGCATACAATTTTCAACAAGGCATAGGTAGTATTCTTAACACTTCGTCATTATGACTTAATATAATTTTAATAAGGAACTTCGATCTCAGGCACATCCATGACATATATATATTACAGGTAGTATATATAAATTTCTAACTACCAGCATAAGAGAGCATATAAAGAAATCAGATGGTTATGGACTTTTCTAATGTAATTCACCCTAGCCACTTGGATAGATGACGGGTCTCATTCTAGGTGCATAACAGATAGAACCATCTCATTATCAATCTTTATGCGCTCCCACTCTCAGTCTGCCTGGTAGTCCAATCTTCATCTCCATGAAGGCTTCAATGAATGTTCTATCTTCTTTTTTTTATTTATAAATATAAAAAATAATTTTTATCTATTTATAAATAAAATTTTCTATCTTTAATTTTACATCAATATATAAAAATCTCAATTAGCAGTTGGAAACATATAAAGATAGGAACAGAAGGATATAGTTGAAAATATAATACATCAGGAGCACCCAGCCCCTATTTAAAAATTACAATCATTACAGATCATACATACAATCAGCCATCACAGAAACATTCACAAATACATCCATTACATGGGTGTCCTTTGTCCATAACTATCCATCATGTAATATATAATAATTATATAAAACATGATAATAATCAATCTATATTATTCTAATTGTAATATCATTCATGCATATGTCATTTGAGATGTTTAAATTCATGGGTGTAAGACCCATCTAAGGTTTTGATTTGGATTTAACTCTTGATCTAATTCTAATTATAAGTCATCTACATGTCATCCTTTTGAGTTAAGTTAATCAATTCTTAAACAAACCCTAATCCAATTAGGTTTGCAATTAGTTAACTTTAATTGAACATAATTTTTAATTAAATTAGAATTATGAATCTGATTTGATCTACAATCATAAATCCTAATCAAATTAGGTCAATGAATTGTAGTCAAAACAAACCCAACGATAAAAACTCTAATCCAAGTTTGAAGCATCTCTTTCATGATATAAATTTTCAGTCGCCCACATGATTAGATCAAGAATCATGATGGAAGACCCCACCATGACCAATGCCTAACCTATAGTGGTCGGCTCTGGGTCTTGGGTATGTACATCACATGTCACAACCCTTCACCTTACGCATCACATGCATAAGGCAGTAATTTCATGAAAATTTCAAATCATCAGATCTTGGCCAAACTTGACACACAAGTTTTTAGACCATGGAATTGCATGTCAAGGTTCGATCATGGACAAATAACTTTTATTTTTATCGAAGGATGCAACAAATCAGCAATTAAACATCATTCAAAAAAACTGATTTTGACATATCATGAATTCGATCTAATCTATATCACAACAATAACATGCCATTTGATTGAATCAATCAAGGATAGCTCTAATACCACTTTTGAGATTTGGATGCATAGTGGAAATGAATTTTAAAAAAATTTAACATGCAATAATAATTGAAAGCATATGATCCGAACCTTAATCCTAAAATCACCTTGATACATTCAATCAAATATGAACATAAAGCATACAAATGAGAGATTAGAAATGTTATGTCAAATATGTAGATCCGAATATCGTGATAATCAGTATCCTCGAGGTACTCAAGCATGCACCCTTCAACGATGATCCATACGCATCTCGATCTAGGACTCTCTTCGATTTGGATTCATTGAATTTCTTTTCAAGAAAATCAGCAGCTGCTTCTTGCAATGTATCACAACCTTTGGTGTTATTCTTACACCTTTCTTTCCTCTCATGGATAGGTAAATCTCTATCATCCATTAGCCCTTTTTGCTATCCAACATTTGGACATTAGGAACCACCCTTTAGATCTAAAATATGATCTCTTAAATCCAACTCTTTGGATCTAATTTATGATCATCTTGATCCAATACTTTGGATCAAATTTTTAAATCAATTGGATGCACCCAATTCCATAGCCATTCAGCCCCTCTACCGGCCCAAATCTTGACCCAACAAGGAGTCAAGATAGGACTCAAACTTCCCTTAAACCACCCAACCATTGGACATCAAATCCAACAGCATAAAATCATTTTTGGCATAAGATATGGAGGAGTCCTTCTCTTAGAAGGACTTCTCCCTTAAGGCGCCAAAAATAGTAAGAGGCGTGAAACCTCTTACTCTATTTTAGCATGGATTATACAGGGATGTGAAGACATTCTTCACATGGAGACTTGGATCAAGAAAAACCCCTTTCTATTTCAGCATGGAGTTTTCCTTACAAGACCAACTCTTGGCCGACCAAATCACCAAAGGGCGTGAAACCTTCTTCCTTGTGCGTGTGAAACCATTTCATGTGTGGAGAAAAGCCATGGAATAATGTGGCGTGAAAGAGTCCTACTCTCTATTAAATTCCACCAAAAAGGAATATGTGACTCATGGGATCATCTCCTTCTAAATCTAAAACTCTTTCAAACAAAAAAGAAATGAAGAAGTGTGAGAGAGTTCCTTCTCTTAGAAGGATTCTCATCAATGCTATGCCAAAATAATTTTAGCACTTAATATTCAATGCAAAAAATCAAGAACCGCATGAAGGCTTCCTTATCTGAGAAGGATTCTTCTCTGGTGGCATGCCAAAAATTTTCAACATTACATTAAGGAGGAGATTAATCTATTCTGAATTTTTTATAAAATGAGAGAGAAAATTATTAAAAAGATGTTAGTTTTCTTGAATGTTATGCGATATCTCATATTTGAATCTCAAATATTTGAATTTTCTATCTTGTGACACTCTTATGATTTACTGAAATTAAAAATAATATATTATATTAGCATGATCTTTTACTTATTTACTTTTATACTTAATATTTTATCATCATCAAAAAGAGAAAGATTGTTGTTTCAAAAAATAATTTTGATGATTACATGACATTGAAATATAAAAAGAGACTAATATCTTTAAAGCTTGGTTAAGAATATTTTTATAGAAGGCAAATCCTTGTGATATACTTTGAAGTGATTTAAAAATACTTGGAAAGCTTTGGAATCAAGAAAAATTAAGTTTGGATGGAAATTGATTGAGAAGGGCTAAATGGAGGAGTTCGAGTCGACTCAGCATGTTTCGAGTCGACTTTGGCATAAACAGGTTGTGGCATGCAGAGTTGGCATGCTTTCAAATCGACTCCAAAATATTTTGAGCTGACTCGATTCACAGGACAGAGAGCTATTTTCTACACACTGAGATCGAGCTAACTCCAAAATATTTTGAGTCGACTCATGTTGAATCCGAACCGACTCATGGACTATTCGAGCCGACTCGATTGTTTCTTATAGCCATAATAGAATACATAAAATCTGTCGAAGAAGCATCCAAAAGTCATTCAAACAGCTGAAAACTATCCTCAATATCTAGAAACAGCTAGTTTTTGAATTTAAATTGCTTTAAATAGAAAGGAGAGCTATTTTAATAAAGGAGAAGCCTAATTGACTACTGAGAATAACCTATTGAAGAGAAATAGCCTATTTTCAACCTTTAATGCCTTGAAGAGTGTTTTTCACCTTCAAACCTGAGAGTTTTTGAATCTTTGAGAAGCTAATCATCAAGAGAAGAGAGAGCATTCTCATACTAAGCATTCAAGCAATCTTCAAGCTACATTCAAAGTGTTTTATTTACTTTTTTGAGGAGCTTTGTGTGTTGTAATTTCTATTCTTGCTAAAATATACTGTAACAAGTTTGAAGAGATTGAAACTAGGGAAATAGGTATAGTCCAAGCTTGAAATTTGGATTGTGAGCCTAAAAAAAAGATTGTAAGGTTATGGTTAGTGAGTCTGAAAAATTAATTGGATTTATTTATGATTTCGACTAAAACAAATATACTGTAATCAGTAGATTATAATGAAAATTTTTAAGTAAAGCTTGAGAAGTGGACGTAGGTGCTTGGAGTGCATCGAACTGCTATAAAATCTCTTGTATTTATGTAGCTTGCTTATCTTTACTTGCTTTACTTATTGTTTAGCATCTATTGATTTATTTTTGCTACTGTTCACTGTATTTGCTGCATATTCACTACATCTTTTTAGTTCATTTTGAAAAATCAGCACATACTTGCTTAAATCTTGGAAAACCTAATTCACCCTCCCTCTCCTCTTGGATTGTCTAACTGGGCAATACTTTTGGAGGAAGGTGCCTGCTTTATAGCAAGAATGGAGCTCCTTGAACTCTTCAAGGTCGCCTCTGCAGTAACCAACATGTTGACAAGTTTGGGCAAGGTGCAATCCAACTTGTTCAAATATTAATTTGCTATAAATTGACCATATGAACTAGTAAGGAATTGCAGCATTAGATCCACCTGTAATTCCTTCTGCATTGTTAGGCCAAGCTTCTCAAGCTCTTTTAGATCTTTGATTATAGTCAGACAGTGATCATAGACCGACTGCCCCTCACGTATTTTAGAGTTGAAGAGTCTCTTCAATACTTCAAAACACGCAGTATGGCTTTGCTCATCATACAGCTCTTGTAGATGAGTAATTATAGCTCTGACAATTGGCATGTGCTTATGCTAGCTCTGTAATTCATTTATCATTAAAGTCAGTATGTAGCATTTAACCCAATTGTCATCATCCGTTCATTGTTTTTGTGCTGCCCTCTGTTCAGCACTAGGATGGCTTGGCAAAGTAGGGGGGCCCAAGTCAAGTGCATACCCTACCTCTTTCAAAACCAAGACTATCTTGAGGTTTCTGAGCCAGTCCTTGAAGTTGGTTCTGATTAGACTATTGGACTCTGGGATATGGGCTAATGAGTTCGGAGCTGACATGGTTAAACTGCGAGAGTAAAGCTTCTAGTTAGATTTTATACTTAATTTTATATTTATTTTAGAGACTCTAAGAAATAAATAGGCTCTCACCATTTTTTTGGATCTCTTACATTCTCTGGATAAAGAAATGAAAATCTTAACAGGATAAAGATTTTTAATGGGTACTATGGTCCCATCAATGTGTGTGCATCTCATCTGACAGATATTGATAACACATATACCGATGAATGGATAACTCTTATCGAATGCTTCTCTAAGCATATTGCAGTGATTCGATCTTTATGTCATGTGGGTTCATCTGACAGATATTGGCTATACTCCTTAGTTAAGTCAGACCCACCATTCAATATAAGAGTGAAGTCATCATTGGATCTCTCACCTAACAGATATTGGGCCCAATACCATCATCACCCTGCAACAACCCTTTGCTAATAGAGTGATTGTATATTTTCGATGCAACTGAATCACTATGACTAATCGAGAATAATCAACACCAATAGGACGCTCGCACATCTGTAATGGTGGAAAATCGTTAAACTTAATATGTGCGAGGAGGTTTTAATTTAGGTCTCATCTAATTAGTCATCACAATGACTAGTCTAATTGGCATAGGCTAAACTAAAAAATCAAGCAACCTTTTCAAGATACAATCTTTCAAATTGGTCAGATAAGTGAAAATCGATGAAAGGCACCCCCTTGAAGGATCAATGTTCTAATTAAATAATCACTTTTCAAACACTTGTCATAGACACCAATTGATTAATTGATTTCAAATAGGTTAGCTTAAGTGACTCTAACTCGAGTTACTGAGCCGAATCAGGTCTTTGGATCAATCAATTTAACATATGGATGTCAATCAACTTGACCAACTATAACTATTGGTTTGATCTTGAGCATTCTTGATCTAATCCTAATCAATTCTTGATTTAGTTGGATCAACCGCTCATCTCGATTGGATTTCATTATGTTCAAATCAAAAATTTTAGGTGTAATCAAAATACTAGACCTAATCTGATTTATCCATATCCAACGATTCATGCATAAACATAAATTTTAGATCTAAATTTTAAATTTTAAATCTAAAATATTTGTATGAATTAACTTATTATGATCTCAAAACTATTTTTCAGATCTAAGTAATCATTCATATATTTCATACATGATTAAAGATCAGATCTAAAATCATTCAATATCGATATAGGACAACCTTTGCAGCATAATGGATAAACCTTATGCCAGGACCACCTTATTGCATATCGATGTTGAACTAATATACATATTTCAGATCTAAACTAATATTCATACATCTCATACATGAATAAAATTAGATCTAAATATGAAAATACTTTTCAAAAATATATGTATTTCAAATATAATCATATCAATTCAGATTTAATCATATCAATTTAGATCTAATCATATGAATTCAGATCTGATTAGAAATCAGATCTCAGCTTATTTTCATGCATATGAACTCGTGGCTCTAATACCACTATTGAGTTTCGAGGTGTCATGCATATAGATTTTTCAAAATAATTTCAAAAATGTACAGCGACAGATCAGATTAAAACAATTTTAATCTACGCATGCATAGATCTAATCTTACACTTATGGATCTAGTTTATATGATAAAAATAAAATGATAACATATATCTAATTTGATAAACAAAATAAATCTGAGTGATCAGATCACCTACCTGAATCGCTAAACTTCTTCTTCAGATCTGGATCTGAGGATGTTTGTAGGTTCTGTTGAAGCCATACACGCATCCTACCTATACGGATATCCACGTGAGACTGAAGCAGATCAGAAGCACCAGAGATCATCGAGGTACTAGCAGTCTTTTAGATCTCCACTTCGCTGGTTTGGATCTAATCTCCTTCTTTGACTGTCGTAAAAGAGGATCTGCAAATGATCTACACGCAAACTTCTTTTGTGTAGGATCGAAGGAAGAACAGAGGCGATGGAGAACTCCTCCTTTCTTGTCTCTCTCTTTTTGATCTCTCTCTCATTGATCTCTCTCTCTATGGCCGACTAAGGGGTTGTGCATATGGAATTTGGGAGACAGAGGATGAAGGAGGCAGCTGAGATAGATTTAATGGCTTGTCATAGTCACCACACCCAAGAGATCCCTTTCTTTTATAGATGGCAACCAAGGGGATGAGATAGAGTTCAATTAAATTTGAACTCTTATCTGATAAGAATTTCAAATTCAGATGGAACTAATCCAATCCCACATGGCAAAGAGAGAGAGAAGCCCAGGGAAGAGGGGCACCCACTTTTGGCACCCTCTCTCTCTTTTTGCGCATGCCAAAGGAAGGGGACATGCATCCTCATGCGTGCCCCTCCTTTCTACTGTGAGAGAGGAGAGAAAGTCCCAGTAAACTTGAGACTCTTGCATTTTTATCAGTTTAGGTTCAATCTAGATTCAGTTCGGATCCAATTTGAACCTGATTTGAGCCCAATTCGTTCTAAACTTAATCATGATCCAATTAGGATCTAATTCTAAAATTAAAAATCTAATTAGGTCAAGTCTAAAGTAATTAAATCTGATTTAATTATTTAAAATTTAATCCCTAACTTGATCTCATCAAAATAGATTGCAATAATTGTAATTGAGTCCTCCTTGCTCACTGTTAGTTGATTCAATGCTTGTAATTTTTATAAATTGATCTAATTTATCAATCATATTGATAATTTGATTATGATCTAATCATTTGATCTGATCAAATTCTTTTTGTATGTGACCCCATAGGTTTTATTATATCTGGTAGTAAGATATACTATGATCTCCATCATAATATCATCGAAATACCTTTCAATGAGTTAGAATATTTTTAACTCTCATCCATCAAAAATCATCGATCCAGAATGATCTCAGTGAGCTCTCACAATCTACTAATAACATTTAATAGTATGTGGTGATAACTCAGTAGAATGAAATAATTAAAATCTCTAGATATAGTTATCCTGTGATTTAGTTCTTTTATCGAGAGTTCCAACAAGATGGAGGTCATGAAAATTCATCAAACCCTAACATCCATCTTGTAAAAAATTCGATTAGCTCAAGTCTAAATCGTGATATTGATGGAAACCCTTTTCTATCAGTCACCTTACTGTGGTTACAGACTTAAGGACTCAGTTTCTCAAATCTCATAGGACTACTCCATATCTACTAAAATCGATAGATTTTATCTAAGTACGCATCCTACTCTTACAATAAATCTACTGTAGTCAACATATAGTACAAGGATCTAAATGGCTAGGAGATCATATTTATGTGCAGTCAAACTACAATAATCCTATTGTGAGCAGCCAAGGCACCGTAGGTCAAAAAATTACTCATACTACTACAGCATCGAGAAGCTCACTAATGAATGAGTAGACGTCTATGTGATCTCTCATATGATCATGTTTAGTACCGATATTCTCTAACAACTATCTGCACTCTTGCTTAGTGTCTTTACACTGTAGATCAAAGACTCGTCTATTCCGAAAGAAATGATCCATACATCGATTTAACTAGATTAGTCACAGTCCCTATGATGATCCATTGAATGGGAGCAATTTAGAAATTAATCATACATATCTCTAAGTCTCAAATCTTAAGAGTATATAGCTTTAAATTATTAATTTTTAGGATAATTCTTGGACACATTAGATAAGAATGGATAGAAAAGTCTATTTTATTAATAAATCCATAATTTTAAGTACAAATATATATCCTAGAACTATTATAATGTGTCTGCCATATTGATTTCTAGGACATACATTTAACGGAGATGCATATTACCATCTTTAATTTTAAATTTTGATAGAATCTCCAAACTAGATTAATGTAGGTAAGAACTCTAAGCTTGCATGAAAACTCCTATCCTTGTCCTTTAATCTTCTCCCTAATGGTAATTCCCCTCTCTTTAAAAATCTAAAATCAATATTCTTCTAAAAGAGATATTTCTAGTAGCGAAGGGTATCTCGCTTGGAGTCCTTGTAGGAGGGAAAAAGGCTTGAGCTTGAGCCACCTTCTTCCTTATCTCTTCTTCTTCAAGAGCATGGATCATCCTCATTCTTTGGGGAAAACACATATTGGGAGCCATGGGAGATGATGGGTTGCAAAATCCATAGGAAAAATGGCAATGGATTAGTAGATCTGAGGGATTAGAGATAGGAAGAAGGATTTTTGGGCATTTGGAGGGAAGGAGAAGTGAGTTTGGGAAGATGGAAACTATGAGAAAAGGGGTCGGTGCCTTTAAATGCCATCCCATGGACTGAAGGGGTCGACATTGATGTTGCCTCCTAGCAATCATGGGTCGATACTGATGTTGACGCTCATGTTGTCCCATGTGCCAATCTATAGAGTGGTTCAAGTAGATTTTTGGCCCCCTATTTTGAAGGTCAATTCTAATCACTCCAAGGCTAGAGAAATGGATTTTTAGGTGTCAAAAATTTCAAGAAACAATATCCAAATTAAGGAAAAGAGGTTCAAAAGCTTGATCTTTGGGAAAAAGATAAGAACTCTAATCAAGGGTCTAGGGAGTAAAACTAGGCAAAGGGATCATATATTCCTAGCTCTTACAAAACCTATCCTCACTAAAGGACTTGGTAAAGATGTTAACTAGTTATCTATCAGTACAAGTAAATTCAATATTATATCATTATTTTAAATATGATCTCTTATGAAGTGATATCTTATCTCGATGTATTTAGTTTTTGAACATTGAAGAGAATTTTTAGTTAAATTGATTACACTTGTATTATCATATTTTATGAAAATTTTATTAAGTTTAATATTATAATCTTTAAATTATTACTTAGTCCATAAGATTTGAGTTTAGCAACTCCTAATTATAATATATTTGGGCCTCAATTATAAATAATACTATCAAATTTTATTTTTTACTAAATCAAGAGATTAAGTTTATTTTCAAAAATTGACATATTTCACTAGTATTTTTTCTATCAATTTTACATCCAACAAAATCTGCATATGAGTAAATAATTAAATTAATTAAAGAATGCTTTGAGTATCGTAATCTAAAGTTTTGAGTTCCTTTTAAGTATCTTAGAATTCTTTTAATAGCTATTAAGTTGATTTTTTAGAATTAGCTTAAATCTAGTGTATATGCAAATGCTGAATATGATATCTATTGATAGTAAGATATAACAAAAAAATATATCATACTTCTATAAAGCTTTAAATTAATACTTTTATCATTCTCCTCTTTGTCTAACTTGCACAATGGGCTCATCGATGTGTCGATGTGCTTAGTGTTCATCATGCCAAATTTTTTTAAGATCTCTCTCATGTATTTACTTTGATTGATAGATATTTCTTCCTTTGTTTGTTTGATTTGGAGTTCGAAAAAAAAGAAGGCTCTCTTGTCATGCTCATCTCGAACTCTATTTATACGAGCTTAGCAAAATCTTGATATAAAACTTCATTAGTAGCATCAAATATAATATTATCTATATATATTTAAATAATCCAAATATCATTATATTTTTTTTTATAAAGAGAATATTTGCTCTAGTGAAATTATCTTTTAGCAAAAATTTACTAAGCCTATGTTGGGTTTGGGAAGCTAGCTTGTTTCAAATCATATAAAATTTTATTCAATTTAAATATATAAGTTGGAAAAGTATGATTTTTAAAATTGGATGATTATTCTACATATACTTTTTACTTATATAATCATTGAAAAAAATACTTTTAATATTTATTTAAAATAATTTAAAATTTATGTAATACGCAAAAGTAAGCAATGGTCTAATGACTTCTAATTTAGCAATAAGTGCAAAAATTTTATCAAGACCAATTTCTTCTTCTTGATTATATCTTTTAGTTATAAGTCTTGCTTTATTGCTCATTGTATTGCTATTTTTATCTAATTTATTTTTATATACATATTTTGTTCGAATTATTGGATGATTTTGGGGTTTACTTATTAGAGTCTAAATATTATTTCTTTTAAATTGATTAAGTTCTTCTTATATAGCATTAATCTAATTATGATCTTTTCATCCTCATCTATATTTTTCAGTTTAATTAGCTCGCAAGGGATGTGAACCTCTTAGGAGGTGGGCATTACGTTGTAGATCTCAAATGGTTATCCATTTTTTTGAAAAAAAATATCTTAATCGGGTGTTGTATGAGTAAATTATTGAGTCTTTGAAAATTTGATGCATGATTTGACTTTCTGATATAGCAGATCTTACTCTTAGATCCTGTCCATCTTTAACCATAGTGACTGAAAAGATCTATATCAAGTATGATGATCTTTTTAGATTAAAAATCGATTATAAATTTGATCTATTAACTAGATTGGCATATATTATTTTGAGAAAAAAAAACCAGATGTCTATTATATGTGATATTGATTTATTGATGACATACCTTGAAGAGCATATATATGGGTGAAATGGAAATAGAGCTTCTACTTTTAGTATACAGTTGTTTTCACACTACAAAGGAAACCTAAAACAAAAGCATAGACTTCTTTACTTTATCTTCTTTGGAACTATTCTTCGGGTCCGATGTTTTCCCTCAAGGACCCAAGCAAAAGTAGGATATTGATTGATTTATAACCAAAGCTATATATTTTAGTAATTTGAATGGAATTCTCTATTATGATACAATTTTTGCCGTATAAAGCATCATTATGGATAGCCACCATATCATCCATTTTGTAGATGAATAGTTCTCTTTCATCTACGCACGCACTATATATCACACTTAAAAGTGTCTGGATATGTTCTCTAGGTAAATGAGGGATATCTATCTCTAAAATAGATGACATGGTGGCAATCCACGATGGTACATGACTATGCATCGTAGAACATTCGAAGTCTCAGCAATTAGAACTTTTACCCATATTTGGTTTATTATTTAGATAGCTATATGACAATTTTTCATATTTTTATACGTTCTTTTTTCCTGTTCAGGCTTCTTCTCGCACCATCTATAGCATGCGTGTTCCTAGGCATGTGCATCATCTTTACCTAGTATATTCCTTTCCCTCATAAGTATTAGGTGAAAGTTTAATAGTAATAGATGAGCATTACCAACTAGGTGAGGTAGTACTTATGACCAAGTCCACATAGGCCATGAAAAAGATCTTCATAAGCACTAATTTTGGTGGGATAGATAGGGATTGGTCTTATTCTAGAAGATAAAAGAAAATATCTACTTGGACAGTCTCTATCAAGCACATGATAGTCATTGAGTGTTGGCTATCAATCACATGTGTTCGATTCCCACCCTTATTTTGATTTTTGGATAATGTTTCTCTCCATTCTAATCCTAAAAAGGAAAAATCCCTCGGCTCTTACGCACAAGAAAATAAAGATAAGGAACAACGGATCAAGATGTGAAATTGTAAATAGTCATAAGGATAATTTTTGCATACATCCTCTATATTTAAGGGTATAGTAGCAAAGGTCCCCCGATCTATGGAAGATCCATTCATTCTTTGCAGCTCGTATGTAGCACTTAGCTGGGACTGCCAGCATGGTGCATTGAAGCTAGTTGTTGCCAGCCTACTTATTAATAGAAGCTGGTCGGCCACACTAATTTGAAACATATTTAATGTTACATGCGATCAAGCATGAGACTAAAAAGCTAGCTTTATTAAGTATCGCTGATTCACAAACAATAGTAATATTGTCAAGTTAGATTGATACATGGAACCAACTTCCCCTATATCACCAATTAAAAAGCCATAAAAGTACTGTACCAAAAAAAAAAAAAAAAAAGCCATAAGAGTAACCAATTGAAAGCCCTTGGACCCAATCAAAGAGGCATGCATCAAATAATTGATATGGAATTATTACTGATGACCAAAAACAGTAGGTGCAACTGACACTAGCTTGCTAAGTTTTATTTATACTGGCAACAGCATCCCATACCGTCCGCATCACCATCAGGCCACCGGGGCCCACCAATGTGAGGAAACGTGCACCCACACCATTTGTTTAGCTGCCACCACATGCAAGCATCTGGTGTGCGGGCTCCACACCCCACCCGCGCTGCTTCCAGGCTTCCGTCACCACGTCAGCGTGGTCATTTTCTTTTGCTCAAGGGTAATTTCGTCCTTTGGTTCCGATGGTCTTCTCGTAATTTCTAACAACTTCAGGGCCTCTTTCAACAATCCTACTAGCCTTTGTTTAATTCGATTTGTGTTCTTATAAAAAGTACAAATGAGTCTTATCCCAAGCGCCGACCCCTATCTCTCTTCCTCTGTCTTGTTTGGTGATGACCGAATGCCTCCGGCGGCGAGAATTCTCCAGACAAACTCCGACCACCACTCGGCGGCGGAGCCGCCGCAGCCCATGGAGGTGGACTCGGACGTCGTGGTGATCTTGGCGGCCCTCCTCTGCGCCCTGATTTGCGTGGTGGGGCTGGCTCTCGTGGCGCGCTGCGCCTGGCTGCGGCGGTCCTCCGGCGATCCGTCGCCGCCGCCGCCACCGAATAAGGGGCTGAAGAAGAAGGTCCTCCGCTCCCTCCCGAAGCTCTCCTACGACGGCGCCGTCGCCGTAGCCGGCGGGAGGCTCGCGGACTGCCCGATCTGCCTCGCCGAGTTCGTGGAGGGCGACGAGATCCGCATCCTCCCGCCGTGCGGGCACGGCTTCCACGTCGGGTGCGTCGACACGTGGCTGGGCTCCCACTCTTCCTGCCCTTCCTGCCGCCAGGTCCTCGTCGCCGCCCCCGCCGCCCCGTCATGGTGCAGCCGGTGCGGGGCGAGCTCCGCCGCCACGGTGGAGGGCGACCTCAACACGTTCCTACCCTAAGCTCCTGTCTCCTCCCATACCCTTTTGTTAGCAGAAAAATTGTAAGTATTCCCACGCATTTAGAGTGGTGTTGGGTTTAGAAATTTAGAAGCAGTGATGTTGTTGTTTGTAATTGTATGTTAGGATTGTTGTATAGAGGAATAGAATTTAACTTTCAAGGAAAAAAAACAAGAAATAATTCAAGCAAGCGAAGCTACTGAGAATATTTTTTTTCATTGATTTTTTTAAGAAGAAAAAAAAAAAAAAAAAAAGACCCGAGGATAAGTATAAAACAATAATTTCTTTTAATAATTTTAATAATGTGTAAGACGGTTTGTCCATGGGAGGTGGTTGGTGTTGGGTTTCATCATACGTGCGGGAGAGGGAAGTGGTTGGCGAGCGCATGAGATGAAGGATTCCTGCTGGTTTCGGGTTTGGGTGCGGGTTTGGTGGGTTTTGGGTGGGGGAAAAGAAGGAACGGTTGAGGGGATCACTGAAAGCATGTGAAGCCTTGGAAAGAGGACGTGGTGGATGAGTGTGGGGGCCACCGGTTTGGCTTTAACGAGAAGAGGGAACAGGTGGAGAGCTATGGATGGGTAGGTGGATGTTACCGAAGGGGACCAAAATATTGATGATTATTTTGCAAACTATAGTTGATGATTGGCTTTCAGCTGGATACGGGTCCAAAAATTTTTTTTTTTCTAGACTGCCATTCCAGCTCATAGAAATAAACGTAATTACATGTAGGTTTCATTATTGATGAATATGAGACAAAGCAAAAGAGGAGGTAAGAATTGAGTGCGGATCCTCCTCTATGATGCACTGTAGTGTGTGGTATATCATACTGATATAATGGACGCACAGAGGCAAGCCATATATCGGTGCCGGCGTGCATTGTTTGCTGGTGTGATGTCATGATGTACGTCACTGTAGGGAAGCCGATTTCTTTGGGATTTCCGCTGTGAAGGGCTGTCGCTTGATCCAAAGTAATGCTGCTATTTAAGTGGCAAATTATGCTTGTAATGATGCATGGGAAGGGTTGGCAAATCATGTGCCGCGAACGTTGGGAGTTGCACCAACCGCTTCACGCGGGAGAGCAGGTTCATGTGAATTGCTAGATGTACTTTTGTTACCATATATTTCTATATGGAAATTTATGTGTGCATGACTTTGAAACTCGGAGTCAGCCTATGAAATCATAATAATAATGCTTTTCTCAGAAACCCTTGTAATGGTAGTGCAATTATATATTAGTTTTTCATCTTTTCTATTTAATAAAAGTTGCCCGTAGACAAAAGGATGGATGGAAGGCATCTCCAAAATACGTCCTCACGTCTCAAACCATTGAGTAGCTGGATACGAGTATAGGTCTTTACCATAACCATGAAGAAGACTTTATTTGTTAAAGAATAATAATCCTATGTTGGATAAGTTAAGGACTCTTATGGTACTCATATATTTTTGGATTCATGCATCTAAAAATATCCAAATTTTTAGATAAGATCTTAACATGGTATTAATGCCCACTGATATCTCCACGCTCCACCCTACTAATTCATATGTCCCACATCGGATAGATTAAGGACTTTCGTGATGTTTATACACTCTTGGATTCAGTCATCAAAACGTGTGGGTTATCACATACTGTCTTGATTAAGTATGTTTCAAACAAAACGATGCTTCCAAAAATAGAGTGGATGAATACTTTCTTAGCATTTTGTGATACAATTTTGATAGAAGAAATGCTAGCATGCCTCGTCAATAGCAACACATTACACTAGTTCTTTTAAGTCCCCCATTCATCGATATGGGACCCAAAGAGGATCCTTCAAAAGAAGGCTAAGAATGATAGATCTAGCAATGTTAAACTCTTTTCTAATCTTGTCAAAAGTATTGTTCCTACTCGGAGAGTGGACTTTGTATTCTCAGAAGTAGATGAGAATATTGACGAGTGGACTTTGTATTCTCAGAAGTAGATGAGAATATTGACGCTCATTTGTTATTTTGTGGTAACAAATGAATATTTTTTTTTTATTTCAATTAAAAATCAGACATCATCTTAAAATTGGGATGAAATTGGATTGAATGCTAGTATATTCATATTTGTTTTATACTCTGATCCATGAGTCTCATGATTTTGTCCTTCGAAAGGCATTTCGCATGGAAAAGATAGTCTCTTTCTATACAAGTCAGAGTCTCCTTTAATTCACAATCAATATGGGACTAATGATATCCTTTATTCTACACCATAATGTAACCTGTCAGTCAAGGAGTCTATGTACATGAATGAGAAATACTCTCTTATTTTTACCACAATCCTCCAATAAAGAGGGAGTTTTTTTATAGATGGGAAGTACCCTCTTTATTTTAATCATAGACTAGTGTACGGACGGGAAGAGCCTCACAATTGTAAGAGGGAGTTTTCGTATAGATGGGAGGTATCCTTCTTGTTTTAACTATAGACTAGTGTACAGACGGGAAGGGTCTCACAATTGTAGGGATGGTCCCCTTTCCAGTGCGCTACTATTATGATCAAAGGCTCACGGCTTGGCATGTGAAATATTTTTTGCTATACCCCATGGATCTCATGGTTTTGCTTTTCAAAAGATGCCTTATATGAGAAAGATGATTTCTTTTTATATAAATCAGAGTTCCCTTAACTCACAATCAATGTGGGATTAATGATGTCCTCTCTTCTATACCATAATAGATATGAATACAAATTGAATACTAAAAATATAGATATAAATTTGAATAATTAAACTTCATGACCACGGAATCAAAATATATTATTAAGTGAATAATAAATTAAGTTAATAGAATAGTAGTATGATCATTTATTTTTTTAAAAAAAATCATAAGTGCTATATAAAATTAAATAATATTATAATTAGAATCAAATGTTTGATATAGATTAAGTTCGTCTATTCATGTTCATATTTATTTTTTTTAATAAATATATATATATATATATATTAATTAGATATTTAAATTTTTATTTATATTTAAATAAAATTAGATATGAATATGAATGAGACCGATATTATGGGATCCACTTTCACATCTATTATAAGATATGACGAGTTATGGGACAACATAATGGCCCTCAACCCAATTAAAGCATAATAAGGTTTCTCACCTTAACTCACGTGAGCTTGCTTGTCTGCCTTCGTCAAACATCAAGTTGCAACCACCATTTTGTCATCTACTGGTGACTCTTCCCCCATGGGAGAATCAGAGGAATAAACAAAATGATTAGATACAAACAGGAGGTCATCGTCATCCTTAAATGTTGCTAGGTGCAGGCATGTTATCCTTCAAAGCAGGGAAGATATTAATCTTTGTGGTGTTTGGTTCTCATGAGTCTAGCCCTCAATATTCTTTCCAAGTATATAATAAAGTAATTTAATAACACCAAATATTCACAGAAAGAGTTGCTCTTTAATTTAGCTATATATATCATTCTGAATGAAGCTAAAGAAATGTGGTTGACTCTAAGTCAATGGAACCCAATTCTGACCAATTTTGGACATCCAAGGGTCCACCTTAAACAGGATTGGGTGGTGTTCTCCTTTGTTAAATCCCTTCAGCATTTTTAGTAGCTCAGTGTGGGCAGTTGCAGCCAAATCAAAAAATGTAGGGGTTAGGGTCTTTTTGTCTCCACCATCCAACCATCTGGCCTTCCACTTCTTTAAGAATTGGACAAATTATTTAGATTTGCTTCCATTGGATTGCTTTCAACAAAACTAAAAATGTTACTAGTACCTTTTCTTTATTAATATTTTAGAATTTATTGTTTGTTTATACACTTGATCATCACTAAATCTAACTTTCTAGAGGATGGCGGCAATCCCACTAGTGACATTAGTTGGTTCCTAGAAGGAGCAAGAGACAATTGGAATATTCTATCCATCTCTTTATGATATCCCACATCTTAGGTTAGATCACAGACTTTTTGTCCAAAGTTATTGGAAGTCACTTAAACCTCCTTGGACCTAATGGTGTATGATGTAACTAAAGACTGGCTGTTAAAGTTGGCATGTGATGCTGTAATTGGTTTAGAGATTCATGATTTAATTTAACTAGACATGGATAAAAAACAAAAAAAAGGAAAAAGATCCATCGATTAGTAGCTGGATTCAGGTTGGGTCAGATCTAAAATTTATTGGTTCAACCAAGCATTTGTAAAATTTTAATAATGACCGCAGGTAGGATCCGCTGTTGCTAAACATGATGATGGAGAACTGAATCTAAATCAAGAATTGACCGTTATAGTTTGCATGGAACTGAATCTAAATCCAAAACCAAGTTACTAGCTACATAGGAGTTCTCTTTTATGCGAAAGAAGGATTCACCTACCTTTGTATGAATCAACTGTTGGATCGTATAATAGTTGCTTTGAGATCTATGCAAATTGATGAATGAGAAAGTTTGATGTGCTTGGAGATCTATATAGTGTGAGATACAAAATTTGACATCATGAAAGAAGATCAATCATTCTTTCATGCAAAAGATACAACCCAAACCTATTACTAGCCTTTCTCTTGGTTTGCTTGAAGGACCATGTTTGCAACCGTGTAATGTTTTTTGTTGGACTAATGAAGATGGCTAGATTGTAGACACACTAGGTGCTTAAGAAAATAGGGTATCTGATGGTTTGAATGATAGGAAAAATCATAGACAATAGATGTCAAATGATGGAATTATTTTTTAAAATTGAGCAGCAAAAGAGTGGTCAAGAAGGCTCTTTGCTTTCATGGTAGAATAGATCGACTTGGAACGAATTATTTTGCTCAAAACAAACTACCTCTAGCTCTCATTAACTTTCATAAAGTTGTTATACCTTGTGAAGAAAGCCTTAGTATTACTTGAGAATCAGACTGAAGATGAATCGGATACTAGTATATTTATATTTACATCCATATTTTTCAAAAAATACAGGTACTGATAGAAATATTAAGCCGATACCAAAATTAACATCCATATTTGTTATAAATGGATATAGATACGAATTAGGTATTAAGCATTTTCTTTTTTATTTTAAACAAAAATAGATATACATTGGATATTAGTTGTATTTGATATGGCCAAATTCGTTCTACCAATCATGGGCGGACACATAGTACTGAAGAGACCTGTTTTAGAATTTTGAGGTTGATCCAAAAGGAAAGCAAAAAAGTTAGCCCTCCAAGTGACTTGAAACTCTAGAGTCTAACTAAGATGGGACAGGAACTCCTCATTTATTAAAAAAGGCTCAATGTACATATATGCAACATATACACAATACTATACTATATTCTCTATTTTATTCTGAAACTTCTTCTCCATTGGTCCCCAAAGTGCTATATTTGATTTAAGCATCGGAGGGCCCCTTTAAGGATCAGCTCCATTGACCTTTCATCTTTTTAATCTTGTGTGCAAATTAATGCCCCTTCATCTTCTACGTCGATCAATTGACACCATTCTGATCATCGGATCAGATTTTAGTAGTAACAAATTAGTATTGTTTGTGAGAAATGAAGAGAGACCTAAGAAAGATGAAGTCAAGAAGAAACAACCATATCAAGAGCAACAGGTAAGCTTAGTAGGACAATTAACTCGAGTCACAAGATTCTTATGATCCAAATTCTCAGGTCGTAGCAATAGCATTGTCTTAATTTATGGACCACATTTGCTGAACTATTTAATCTACTCATCCAATATGTACAAGTCCTAATAATGGTGAAAAATTTACTTTTACTAGATATCAATCCTTAATCCAATACATAGAACCAACCAAACCAATCGGTGTAAAACAATAATTGACCTTGTTCAAGAAGCTCTAAAGGAACTTACTAGGATAGCCAAGCTTTGACTCATTTAGACATGGGCTGAAGTCATGAGGAATCTTTATTAGGCCGACTTGAGAAGGCTTTCATAAGAGAGGCTAACCTTAATTATAGAATTGAGGAGATGGATAAGAAGATTGGAGCCATGATTAAGAACATAAAGGGGAAGAGGACAGGAATGTCAAAGACTTAGAGATCACCACCGTACCTCACTTCACCAAGGAGATCATAATGGAGCCACTCCCTGTAAGGTTCAAGATGCCGCAATTTGAGAAGTATGATGGTACCTCAGACCTTCATGATCATTCAGAGAGCTTTAAAGCTCTTATGTTTAGGACACGTCAAACATGATCAGGTGCTGAGCTTTCTCCATCACTCTCAAGGAAGCCACTCAATTATGGTATTTAGGTCTCTAACCTAGGCCCATTAGCTCTTTTGATCAACTTAGTCAGTAGTTCATCAACCACTTTGTTAATAGCAAGAGAAGCAAGAAAACCTCAGCCAGTTTGGTGGCTATCAAGTAAAAGTAGGATGAGTCACTTAAGTAGTACATCAATCGCTTCAATGTTGAGATCTTGGAGGTATAAGATTGGATAAGGTGGCAGCTTTAGCAGCAATGATGGATAGGCTGAAGAATTGTGCTTCAATTTCTCCCTCTCAAAAATACCTTCAAAAGTTCCATTAGAGCGATTGGTATGAGCTGAAAAATATACATTAACATCGAAAAGGTGATGTTAGCTAGGAAGGAAGCAAATGGAGATCGATCTAAGAAGAAGCATAAAGGTTATAATGAGGAGAGGTCCAAGAGGCACAAGTGTGAAGAACAGACTTCTTGATGAGCTAGAAGCCCACCTCAATGATTTGAGAGGCACCGTCTCCTCAATACCTTAAGAACTTTGATCTTGATAGATATCAAAAGATTGTATGTGTGCTGGCTTGAGAAGATGAAAGGCAACCCCAACTGGCAAAATTGAAATAAGTACTATAGGTTCCACCATGGTCATACTCATGACACTGAAGAGTGCTATTAATTGAAGGATGATATTAAAGACTTCATCTAAAGGGGCACCTCAGATGATGCATAGATGACTACAGAAAATGTACAAATGCCAACCAGAGTAGGCGAATTTTCGAGTGAAGAGAAGATAATCGATCTATAATTTGAGTGACTACCATGACCTCCAAAGGACCAGCTACTAAAAGAGAGAGCTCTTTAACTCAAAAAAGCCTGTACATATACCTCGGAACTAGAACTTTGACAGCCTCAGGACCTATTATTAGTAATGCTTATGGTTCAATAGTTGTACTTTTGCTACTACCTATCAATAAAGCTATGCTTCATCTTTTTGTAAATGTTATAAAAGTAGCCTACAGGATTCAAGCCTTTCAAGTTGGATTTATAAAGTCACTTTTCAAACTGTAGAACTATGGGACTCATCTTAGGACCATCGACCTAAACAACTAGGTGACAATTATGGAACTTATCTTATGATCACTGAGGTGAAAAGTCCTAACTTAGGCCATGTCAGATTGGCAAAGCCCAACCTATTGATTAAGTATAAAGCCTACCAAGGTGAAAAATCCTAGCTCAGATTGAACTTGGCAAAACCTAGCCTATCAATTTTCTATAAAGCTAGCTATGGTAGAAACCCTAGCTCAGGCTAGGTTGGATCAAAGGTAATAATATCTAACCTATTGATCGAGTGCAAAACTTTTCAAGGTGAAAAATTCAAGCTTAGGCTATGTTGAATAGAAGGTGACAAAGTTAGAAATATTCATTGTGTAGGGACTACTGAAGTAAAAAATCTTAAATTAAGCTACGTCGAATCGAAAGTGGCAAAGCTCGATCAATTGATCGAAGTGCAAAGCCTACTGTGGTGAAAAATTCTAGCTTAGCTTAGGTTGGATCGAAGGTGGCAAAGCCTGACCTATTGGTTGAGTGCAAAGGCTACCAAGGTGAAAAATCCTAGATCAAGCTAGGTCGGATCGATGATGGTAAAGCCCAACCTATCAATCGAGTGCAAAGCCTAAAAAGATACACAATTCTAGCTCAAGCTAAGTCAAATGGAGAGTAGCAAAGTCTAACTTATCGATCAAATTGCAAAGTCTGCTAGATGAAATCTTAACTTATGCAAAGTTAGATTCGAAGTGGCAAAACCCAACCTATCAATCTGATGTAAAGTCTATAGGTCAGATTGAAAGTGGCAAAATTTGACCTGTTGGTTGAGTGCAAAGCCTACCAAGATGAAAAATTCTAGCTTAAACTATGTTAGATTGGAAGTGGCAAAGCCTGACCTATCAGTCGAAGTGCAAAGTTTGCTGAGGTGAAAAATACTAGCTCAAGCTAGATCGAATTGAAGGTGGCAAAGCCCAACATATTAGTTAAATGCAAAGCTTGCCACAGTGAAAAATCTTAGCTTAGGCTAGATTGGATTGAATGCCACAAAGCCCTACCTATTAGTTGAGTATAAAGCCTATGAATGTGAAAAATCAATGCTTGAAGATGAACCATATTTCAAATGAATCAATGCTTACGAAGATAAAGTGGATAAATATTTTTTTAGCATTTTGTGATACAATTTTCAAAGAAGAACTCCTAGCTTGCCTCATCGATGGCAACACATTACGTTAGTTCTTTCGATCCCCCCATCCTTGGAAGTAGGACCTAAAAAGGAAGCATGAACATGCATCAGGTCTTTGTTGGTCCAATATGGTAGATCTAATATTTTTGCCAAACTTTTACATTTAATGTTGAAAGAAGGCTACGAAATGATAGATCTAGCAATGTTAAAACCTTCTTGAATCTCATTGAGAGTGTTGTTCATGCCTGAAGATTGGACTCTGTATATTCTTCTTCTCAGAAGGTGGGAATGTTGAAGCCCATTTCTTAATTTTGGTAGCAAATTAATTTTTTCTTTTTATTTTAATTTAGAATCAAGCATCATCATAAGATATGATAAGTTATAGAACAGCATATCCAACTTCTAGCCCTCAACCCAGTTAAAGCATGGTAAGGTTTCCAACCTTACTCATGTGGGCTTGCAACCACCATTGTTGTCATTTACTGGTGACTCTTCCCACATGGGAGAACCAAACCACAAATAACTGATTAGATACAAAACAGGAGGCCATGGTAACCATTAGATGGTGCCAGATGCAGGCATGTAATCCTTCAAAGCAGGGAAGATATTAGTCTTTGTGGTGTTTGTTTCTCATAAGTCTAACCCTCAATGTTTTTTCCAAGTATATGATAGAGTAATTTAATAATACAAAAGATTCAAAGAAAGAGTTGCTCTTTAATTTAGCCATATAAATCATCCTCAATGAAGCTAAAGAAATGCGGCTGACCCTGAGTTAGGGAGCCTAATTCTGACCAATTTTGGACATCCCGGGGTCCACCTTCAACAGGATTGGGTGGTGTTCTCCTTTGTTAAATTCCTTCAAAGTGTGGACAGTTGCAGTCAAATCAAAGAGAGCAGGGGTTAAGGTCTTCTTGTCTCCATCATCCAACAATCTGGCCTTCCACTTCTTTAAGAATTGGACAAAGAACTTAGCTTTGCCTCCATTGGCTGCTTTTAACAAAGGTAAAAATGTTGCTCGTACTTTTTTCTCTTTATTATTGTATTAGAGTATCTTGTTTGCTTAGACACTTCATCATCACTAAATTTAACTTTCCAGAGTATGGCGCAATCCCACTAGTGATATTAGTTGGTTCCTGGAAGGAGCCAGAGACAATTGTAATATCATATCCATCTTTTTATGCTATCCCGTATCTTAGGTTAGATCTCATACTTTTTGTCCAAAGTTATTGGAAGTCAGTTAAATCTCCTTGGAGCTGATGGCATGTGATGTAACTTTCAATATTTAATTTGGAGTGAAGATTGGCCATTAGAGATTTTTGTTTTAATTTATCTAGACATGGATTAAAAAAAATCCATGGATTAATTAATGGATTCAGTTTGGGTTAGGTCTGAAATTTGTTTGTGAAACCAAGCATCTGCAAACCTTTTATATTGACTATGGGTAGGATCCACTTTTGCTAGATCTGACTATGGAGGAGAATTGAATCTGAATCGAGGGCCAGGCTAGGCTCAGGAGTATAGAAGAATTTGGATTGGATCTAGAACTAGATTACCAGCCAGACAGTAAAGAAGGATTCACCTCCTTTCGTGTGAATCCATTGTTGGATCTGCTTCGAAATCTATGCAGATGGGTTGGGGAGGGCAATCACTGTAGTGGATACCACCACCTCCTCGACATCAATAGCCATATGTGCCAAAAAAATATTTATATGCAAGGAAGCAACGTGTTCAATCGTATCCATCATGCCCAAGTGTCAAAGGATTCATGACGATGAGTTTTAAATCCACCAAATCCTTCATGAACTACACTTACTACCTAAGTACATCTTTTCTAAGAGACCAATGGATGTAGTGCTAAATAGATCCTAATTGTTGGCTGATGGGATGTGGAGGGCATTATTTACACTATATCCAAATTAATAAGTATAATATGAGGGTCGACGTACCACTGGTGCATACAGTCAATGGAACCTAATTGTTGAGAAATGCATGTTCCTATCTGAAGTTACTTTAATTTTTTGGTTTACTTCCAAGGGAAAGGGAGAGCAAATGTCTTGAGCAAATGCTATGGTGACTCAGAAAAATTTCTCAGAAAGTAACTTTCTCTTGGCAAATCATGTGCCATGCACATTGGGAGTTGCACCAACCACTTCATGCAGCAGAACATGTACATGTGAATAGCTACATGAATTCTTGGTGCTATATATGTATCTATATAGTTATTTTTGTATACATAACTTTGAAACTACGGGTTATCATGTGCAATTGTAACAATGATGCTTTTCTGAAAAATGGTTTTAATTGTCGTGCATCTATATATAAGCTTTTCTTTTTTCCTTCTTAATAAAGCTGCCCATACACAGAGATACATGGAAAGTGTCACCAAAATATGTCCTTGGACCTCAAACCCCCGTAACAGCAGGGTACCAATTCAGATGTTTGCTACAAGCATGAAGAAAATTGTATTTGTTGGGGAATAAACTCCCACATAGGGTAAGTTGAGGACTCCTGGATATGTCCACCAAAATATGCTAGGGTTTTTAGATAAAATCTTGACATGGGATTAGAGCTCACCGATACCTCCATGCTCTTACTTACTAATCTACCGCCGCCACTGGTTCTAGATTCTACTCCTCAGGCTCTACACATGAAAGGAGGTATTAAGGAATAACAGTCCCACATCTGATAAGTTAAGGACTTCTCTGATGCTTATACACTCCAAGTCCCATCTATCTAAATATATTACCATTCTATATTTATGCAGTGGCTTGATTATTGGGTGTGCATATGTTTTATGAAGCCAATTAACCTATGAATGAATTATGTTTCAAATGAATCAATGCTTAGTGTAAAGCCTATTTTCACCTGATAACATTCCCAACCTGAAAAGATACTACATATATATCTCATCATGCAAATCCTTTTTGGATTTCAAAAAATTTCCCAAACAGTTTGTTGAAAATTCAAGGTCCCTACTCAAAGGTGAGTGATCAACAATTTGGTCCACTATCTACTTTCTTAGCTCAAGTGGAGAAGAATGCTTGAATTTGGAAGTGGGCGAATATGATGTGGCCAAAATCCAATTTAATTACCAATCATATACTGACATGTGGCATCAAAGGAGACTTATTTTAATTGAACTCGAATTCTTGGGTTGATCCAAATAAGGAACATCAAAGAGTTAACTTTCTACTTAACTCTAGACTCTAGAGCATAACCCCAACAGGGCAAGAACTCCTCCTCCATGAAAAAGGGCTCAATGTATCAAGCATATATGTACTCTTTAAGTTATTGTAGATCTACTTCTTCATTATTTTCCAAAGCCCTATCTTGATTTAAGTATTGAGGGCCTATGACCAGATCTCCTCCGGTGACTTCCACCTTTTTCTTATGTGCAGATCAATGCTTTTTCATCCTTCATGCGGATCAATCGATGGCTTTCAGATCACTAAACTTGGTTTTGATGGCAACAATATTTATATTTTTTTCTATTCAAAATATGAGTATAAGTCAGATATTATTCAAATAGAAATCTGGTATTAAGTGGAATTTAATAATGAAAACCATATAGCTGATATGATTATAAAGGATGGGTGAGAAATCCATTATCAAGGTCACAAGCAATGTACCCTAACCAAGTACTGGTCCAACATATGATTATTAAACTTGCAAAGCGACCGATTTGACAAAGAATTTGCATCATTGATCCAATCTAATTTATATTAAAAATATATTAAAAGTTAAAACTATCTAAATAACATATATATATAATATAAAGTTAAAAGTTTTCTGTATTAAAACCATTATTAACTTTTAATTCCAACATTAATAAAAAAATCATAAATTATCTATTTTTTAAATACTTTTAGAAAAAGATTAATAAAATATTATAAAAATAAAATGAAGTTATTTTTTATTTTTATAAAAAAGAAGATAATTAATTTTTTATGAAAATTATTGATTAGTAAAAGTAGTTATAGTGGTGGTGCAATTGTACATAAGCTTTTCTTTTTTCCTAATTAATAAAAGCTACCTTGCTCAAAGAAATACATGGAAGGCGTCTCCAAAATAGGTCCTTGGATCCCAAACCCTTATAATGGCATGATATGAATTCAGATCTTTACAAAAATCATGGAAAAAAAAATTATTTGTTCAGGAATAATAGTCCCATAGTGGATAAGTGAAGGACCTTTGGATCCATCCATCTAAATATGCCCAGGTTTTTTGATAGAATCTTAACATAGTATCCAAGCCCACCAATACCTCCATTCTCCTGCTTACTAATCCACATGTCACCACTCATTCTAGATTCCATTCGTCGAACTCTATACCTGAAAGAAGGTACAAAGGAATAATAGTTTTACACCGGATAGGCTAACTCTTGCGGTGCTTATGCTTGGGCCCATCCATCTAAATATGTTATCATTCCACATTTATTTGGTGGCTTGACCATTGGGCATGCATATGTTTTATGAAGCCAAATAGCTTGTAGATGAACTATGTTTCTGTTGGGTATAAAATACCCACAGCCGAAATCCTCGACGGAATCGACTTCGAGTAGCCGGGCTCCTCCATCGACAGCAGAACGGCTCCGCCCGGGCTCCTACAGGAGCCGGACTCCTCCATCGACAGCAGAACGGCTCCGTCCGGACTCCTACGGGAGCCGGACTCCTCCATCGACAGCAGAACGGCTCCGCCCGGACTCCTACGGGAGCCGGGCTCCTCCATCGGCAGCAGAACGGCTCTGCCCGGACTCCTACGGGAGCCGGGCTCCTCCATCGGCAGCAGAACGGCTACGCCCGGGCTCCTACGGGAGCCGGGCTCCTCCATCGATAGCAGAACGGCTCCGCCCGGACTCCTACGGGAGCCAGGCTCCTCCATCGGCAGCAGAACGGCTCCGCCCGGACTCCTACGGGAGCCGGGCTCCTCCATCGGTAGCAGAACGGCTCCGCCTGGGCTCCTACGGGAGCCGGGCTCCTCCATCGACAGCAGAACGGCTGCGCCCGAGCTCCTACGGGAGCCGGGCTCCTCCATCGACAGCAGCACAGCTGCGCCCGGGCTCCTACGGGAGCCGGGCTCCACCGCCGACAGCAGCACAGCTGCGCCCGGACTCCTACGGGAGCTGGGCTCCACCGCCGACAGCAGCGCAGCCGCGCCCGGGCTCCTACGAGAGCCGGGCTCCACCGCCGACAGCAGCGTAGCTCCGCCCGGACTCCTACGGGAGCCGGGCTCCACCGCCGACAGCAGCGCAGCTACGCCCGGACTTCTACGGGAGCCGGGCTCCACCGTCGACAGCAGCACAGCTCCACCCAGACTCCTACGGGAGCCGGGCTCCGCTCTCAGTATCAACTGCTGGCAAGCTCCATCCGGACTCCTACGAGAGCCGGACCTCGCCTTTAATTTTAAATTGCAGGAGGACCCCTCCCGAACTCCGACCACTGCCGAGCCTCGATCAGCAGATCCGCGCCCCCTGGCAGATCACAATAACCACCATGATCCTGTTCCACTTCCTGTAGCGGATTCCGTGCGGCTCCATCACCCCCTGCGGCGGACCCATTACTCTCTGACAGGCTGTGTCAACGGCCACGATTCTGCTCCGCTCCCTGCGGCAGGTGCTGCACGATCCCACTACTCGCTGACAACTAGCGGCAATGGACGCCGCTCCACTACCTGCAACAGGCCCTACGTGGCGGGCTATGATGATAGCCACGGGTCTACCCCACTATCTTTCGCAATCAATTCCCCTGACCATGGGCGGCCCACTACCAGACGGTTACAAACGTCGCCATCAATCCATTGCCTCCTCCGCCTATAAAAGGGGGACCCAGATACGTTATTCCTTAAGCTCATTTTCTTATCTCAAAACTCTGCTAAATTCTCCGTTCGAGCACTCCATTCTTGTTGAGGCAGAGAACTGACTTGAGCGTCGGAGGGTCTTGCCGGAGCAACCCCACCTCCGGTTTAGACTTCCCTTGCAGGTCCCGGCGGCGACCGCGGCTTCCCCGACTCCAGCTTCTCCGGCGCAAGCAGATTTTTGCACCAACAGGATTGGCGCTAGAGGAAGGGGGCGTGTCTTCGCAGCACCCTTGTTCTTGAAGGAGCGCTCAACGGACCCGCTTCCGACCGTCTTTTCTGGCACCCAATCCTCTTTTCCCCGTCCGATGCCCTCTCGCGAGGTTTCTGCACAACTACCTCCAGCTGTGGTCGTCGATAAAGGGTGGCCAGGCGACCAGTCTCCATCGGATTCCGTCAATGTCATCTCGGGGGAATCCCGACGGGAGGCAATCAGCACATCAGCTGCACCCCTCAAGCGGCTAAAAGTTGAAGAACCCATAGCCTTCACTGAAGAAGACGCCCAGGGAGTCCAATTCCCTCATAACGATGCGGTCGTAGTTTCTTTGAACATAGCAAATTATGACGTCCGCCGCATTCTTGTCGACAATGAAAGTTCGGCTGACATCTTGTTCTACAATGTCTTTTCAAGAATGGCCACTCTTGGCGGTCATCTAAGGCCGATTTGCTCCCCCTTAATAGGGTTTACTGGTGATGCCGTTCCGACGGAAGGAATGGTAGCTCTAACTGTGACCGCGGGTCAGCATCCAAAGCAGTCCAGAGCCCTGGTGAATTTCCTGGTGGTAAAGACGCCATCTGCCTACAATACAATTCTTGACCGACCCGGCCTCAATGCCCTCAGAGCCGTTGTTTCGACCTACCATTTGAAATTGAAGTTCCCCACCAACAAGGGGATCGGAGAAGTCCGGGGAGACCAAGCGCTGGCCAGGCACTGCTACAACATTGCCCTGCAAAGAAATGATCAAGCGGACCTCTGTCCGGTCGATGGATTGGATGCGCGCGATGACCTCACTGAAGAGAGGGGCGGTCCGATCGAGGACCTAATACCAATTCCCTTGAATGATGGGAATGCGGAGCATGTGGTGTTAATTGGCTCCAACCTGGAGGAGGAGGTGCGGACGCGTCTCGTGGATTTCCTCCGAAGGAATGCGGACGTTTTTGCATGGGTCCCGACGGATATGCCGGAGATTGACACAGAAGTCATGGAACATCATCTGACGGTCGACCCTAAACATCGGCCGACAAAAGAAAAAATCCAGAGTCATGCCCCGGAGAGGCAGAAGGCAATAGCCGAGGAAGTGGATAAACTTCTCAAGGCCGGATTCATCAAGGAAGTCAATTATCCTGAGTGGATCTCCAATGTTGTCTTGGTCAAGAAGGCAAACGGCAAGTGGAGGATGTGTATCGACTTCAAAAAGCTGAATAAGGCTTGCCCAAAGGACAGCTACCCCCTTCCCAGGATCGACCAACTGGTGGACGCTACCTCGGGCCATGAGCTTCTCACTTTTATGGATGCGTTCTCCGGCTATAACCAGATTAGAATGGCATCGGAAGATGAAGAAAAGACGGCTTTTATCACTAATCGCGGCCTTTACTGCTACAGGGTTATGCCTTTCGGCCTCAAGAATGCGGGCGCAACCTATCAGCGACTGGTGAACAAAATCTTCAAGGAGCAGATCGGCCGAAACATGGAGGTTTATGTGGACGATATGCTCGTGAAAAGCAGGTCTTCCGAAAATCATATCGCCGACCTCGAGGAAACCTTTGGCGCTCTTCGGAGGTATAGAATAAAGCTGAACCCGACCAAATGCGCCTTTGGGGTAACCTCAGGAAAGTTCCTGGGCTTCATGGTATCGGGGCGCGGGATCGAGGCCAATCCGAAGAAAATTCGCGCCATCCAAAACATGACCGCCCCAAGGTCGATCAAGGAGGTTCAGTGCCTCACGGGAAGAGTTGCGGCTCTTAATCGCTTTGTCGTGAGGTCGGCCGAACGATGTTTGCCCTTCTTTCAAACCCTCAAGCAGCCGAAGAACTTCTGTTGGACCTCTGAATGCCAACAGGTATTCGAAGAATTAAAAAGCTACCTTAGCTCGCCCCCACTGCTGGCAAAGCCCGAGCCTAAGGAGGAACTATTTTTGTACCTGGCAGTCTCTCCCACAGCCCTTGCAGCTGTCTTTGCTAAAGAGGAAATGAAAGTCCAGCGACCGGTCTACTACATTAGTCGCGTGTTGAGGGACGCCGAGACCAGGTATACTAAATTAGAAAAACTAACCTACGCCTTGTTGATTGCAGCTCGGAGACTCCGGCCTTACTTTCAAGGGCACACGGTGACGTTACTCACCGACCAACCGATCAAGGCGGTTTTGCACCGAGCTGATACCTCTGGGAGAATGGCGAAATGGACAATCGAGCTCACAGAATTCGACATCAACTACAAACCTAGACCGGCAATAAAGGCCCAAATATTGGCAGATTTCATAGTAGAATGCACCATCCCCGAGGAGGCCGAACCCGTGCAAAGCAAAATTGACGACCTGAAGACTCAACCGAACTCCCCCGACGAAGAAGCCAGTTCCTCCGATCATTTTTGGACCCTCCATGTGGACGGATCTTCCAACATGGCAGGTGCGGGTGCAGGCCTGATCTTGACCAGCCCGGAGGGAGTCGTCGCGGAGTACGCTCTACATTTCGAATTCTCCACAACAAACAATGGAGCAGAATATGAAGCTCTGATCGCAGGATTGAGGATCGCCAGGGAGCTTGGAATAGGTCAACTCCGGGTGCACAGCGATTCCCAACTTGTGGTGGGGCAAGTCAGCGGGAGCTTTGAAGCGTGGGAGGACAGTATGGCCAAATACCTTGAGAAGGTGAAGGAGTTCACCCCTGCCTTTGGCAATTTCGACATCAGGCAAATTCCAAGGTCGGAGAATACCAGAGCCGATCTTCTCTCCAAACTGGCGACATCGGCTCTGGCCGAATTGCCCAAAGGCGTCCTCTTTGAAGTTTTAAAACATCCGAGTACGGAAGAACCGCGACTCATAATGGAGATCGACCACGAGCCCAGCTGGGTCGACCCGCTGATAACCTATCTTAGAGATGGGATTCTCCCCCAGGACGCGAAAGAGGCCCGAAAACTCCGAAATCAAGCCTCCCGGTACATCCTTTATGAGGGCAAATTGTACAAAAGATCGTACTCCTTGCCCCTCTTGAGGTGCCTCCGACCCTCAGAAGCTGACTACGCTTTATGGGAAATACACGAGGGAGCTTGCGGAAGCCATTTGGGTGCCAGGTCTCTATCCCACAAGCTACTCTGCCAAGGGTATTACTGGCCAACAATGCATCATGATTCAATCGAATATGTCAAAAAGTGTGATCGATGCCAGAGATACGCCAACGTTCAGAGACAACCTGCTACCGAGCTCACACCCTTGAGTGCCCCATGGCCTTTTGCACAATGGGGGATGGATATTCTTGGCCCCTTTCCCATGGCGTCCGGTCAAAGAAAATTCCTCCTTGTAGCAATCGACTACTTCACCAAATGGGTCGAGGCCGAGCCACTAGCCAAAATCACAGAACAAAAGTGCAGGATTTCGTCTGGAAATCGATCGTGTGCAGGTTCGGTTTGTCTAGAACCCTAATCACTGATAATGGACGGCAATTCACGGGAGTCAGATTTGCTGAATTCTGTGAAGATCTAAACATCTCCCACAACTTCACATCAGTGGCCCATCCTCAGGCGAACGGCGAAGCTGAGGTAACTAACAGAACCCTTTTACAGGGGATTAAGACCAGGCTCGAAAAAGCAAAAGGAACCTGGGCGGACGAACTTTATCATGTGCTATGGGCGTATCAAACCACCCAGAGGTTGCCTACAGGGGAGACTCCCTTTGCTTTAGCCTTTGGTACGGAAGCCGTCATCCCGATCGAGCTTAAACTCCCGTCGGCACGGGTCGCGGCATTCGACGAACCCCAAAACGCACAAAGTCTCAGAGCCAACCTCGACCTACTGGAAGAAAGGCGGGAGATTGCTCAGGTTCGAATGGCAGCCTACAGACAGAAAGTTGCCCGATATTACAACGCCCGAGTCAAGAACAAGGCATTTAAAGCAGGGGACCTGGTGCTCCGATGAGCTGCCGTCTCACAACCACAGGGCCAGGGGAAGCTTGCCCCAAACTGGGAGGGACCTTACGAGGTCAAAGAAGTAGTCCGACCTGGAACTTATTATCTTAAGGAGCTCGGAGGAGCCGACCTCCCGCGACCATGGAGCTCAGAAAACTTATGGATGTACTACCAGTAATTTCATCCTAATCAAAAAATGCGTGCCCATTTGTCTTGGGACAATTCAAGCAAACTGTATCAAAAACAAGAGGGCAACCTTATAAAAGTCGAAGGCCCGGTTCTTTTAGACCGGATGGGGGGAGAGACCTCGCAATGCCCATATGTGCCCCCACAGCCCTGTTAGGGACAGGAGGAGAACCTCGCCCTAACTTGAGCAAAGTCGAAGGCCCGATTCTTTTAGACTGGATGGGGGGAGAGGCCTCGCAACGCCCATATGTGCCCCCACAGCCCTGTTAGGGACAAGAGGAGAACCTCGCCCTAACTTGAGCAAAGTCGAAGGCCCGGTTCTTTTAGACCGGATGGGGGGAGAGGCCTCGCAACGCCCATATGTGCCCCCACAGCCCTGTTAGGGACAGGAGGAGAACCTCGCCCTAACTTGAGCAAAGTCGAAGGCCCGATTCTTTTAGACCGGATGGGGGGAGAGGCCTCGCAACGCCCATATGTGCCCCCACAGCCCTGTTAGGGACAGGAGGAGAACTTCGCCCTAACTTGAGCAAAGTCGAAGGCCCGATTCTTTTAGACCGGATGGGGGAGAGGCCTCGCAACGCCCATATGTGCCCCCACAGCCCTGTTAGGGACAGAAGAAAAACTTCGCCCTAACTTAAGCAAAGTCAAAAACCCGGTTCTTTTAGACCGGATAGGGGGAGAGGCCTTACAACGCCCCAATGTACCCCCACGGCCGTGTCAGGAACACGAGGAGAACCTCACGCCGGCTCGAGCAAAATGAAAGGCCCGGACTCCTACGGGAGCCGGGTTCTAACGGCAGAGAAGACTTTACCCGGACTCCTACGGGAGCCGGGTTCCAACAACAAAAAAGACTTCACCCAGACTCCTACGGGAGCCGGGCTCCATCGCCGACTTCAGCTACAGGACAACCCCGCCCGGACTTCTACGGAAGTCGGACTTTGCCTATAACTTTGATTGCAGGAAAACTTTGCCCTGACTCTTACGAGAGCCGGGCTACTCCAACTTCAGGAGGGCTTCTCCGTTCGGACTATCGAGGGGGCCGAACTTAGCCCCGACTTCAGCGGAGAAAAATCCAAGCAAACCTGACAAGTGGGTATCTTCGAACGGCATAAAAGCCGAAAAGGAGCTCGGCGAATGACGACCCCACATGAACTGAAGAGGTCGCCGACGACCTTGGGACGACGTAACACAGACAAAGAGAAGGAAAATGAAGAAATTCGACAGACAACTATTTAACACAAGATGCAGACGAGGTACCAAAATCACTTTTTCATTTAACAGAAGTATACATTACAGGACCCGGCGGGTCAGGGAAAAAAGAAGAAGAAAAAGAAGATACACGTCATCGCAAGTCTCGCAAGCACGGTTCGGGCAGGACAAATCGGAGGCTGCTCCGAGCTACGAACTCCTCTCTCCGTCTCTATCCTTCTCAGTCGCGTTCTTCAGTGCGTGTAACAGCTCTCGCCCCATCTCGCCTCATTCTGTCTCCGAAGTCCCAACCTTAGCGAGAAAGGGGTGGGATAGATCTCCAGAGGCAGTAAGGGCAACGGCGGCAGTAGCGAAGACCTGTTTCAAGAAGAACCGTAGCCACTTCAGGAGCGGTGGCGACACCAGAGATGTGCCTCATCTCCGAATGCACCACGACGGCCTCCACCCAAGACGCTCCGGCAAGGTTGGCATGCGTTACTTCCACCGTCCCCGCAACAAGTTCTACTGCCCCACCGTCGGCGCCAACCGCCTCTGGTCTCTCGGCCCCGACAGCGTCAAAGATCCCGTCATGGCTTATGACGACTGCTCTGCCCTCTTGACCGGTATCGCCCCACCTTGCTACTCCGAAATTCGCGAGCAGAATAACTTCACCGACAGCCCCCATTATTAAACCTCTGTTGTTGAAGGAATTCTTCCTTGGGCCCCCTTTAAAACGATGGAGATTCTCACCGGCCGCCATTCTCCTCCTCACCTTCCTCCAAGCCCTAAAAATTCCCTCAAAAATAGCCTCCCGAGTAGAGGACATGGTGCGAGGGAAGGAGACAAGGACTGGGGCGAGAGAAGCATGACTCTCAGGCGAAAGAAAAGCGCCAGGATGAAGCCACGAAGGGACTGAGGGGTTTAAATAGCCGACGGATCCTGGCGCAGTTATGACGGTGGGTATTCCTGGGCCAGCTGGTGTGTGCCACGTGTCACGCTTATCTCCTTCATCGCCATCGAGGGTTGACCGCTCACAAATTCTCGCGACACGACGCTTGGGATCGCGTTTCAACGGGGGTTCCGAAAAGACTTTTCAGGTCACCTTCACCGAAAAGCGGACTCTGGCGTGCACGCATTAAATGTCAAAATATCTGGGGGCGGCAGTGCGCAGGATTCGAAGGGACGATTCTGGCTGTGCATATCTCTCTCTGTGTGTACTTCCTTCGCTTGAAATTCAAACTCGAAAGTAGGGGGACTGATGTTGGGTATAAAATACCCACAGCCGAAATCCTCGACGGAATCAACTTCGAGTAGCCGGGCTCCTCCATCGACAGTAGAACGGCTCCGCCCGGGCTCCTACGGGAGCCAGGCTCCTCCATCGACAGCAGAACGGCTCTGCCCGGACTCCTACGGGAGCCGGGCTCCTCCATCGACAGCAGAACGGCTCCGCCCGGACTCCTACGGGAGCCGGGCTCCTCCATCGGCAGCAGAACGGTTCCGTCCGGACTCCTACGGGAGCCAGGCTCCTCCATCGGCAGTAGAACGGCTACGCCCGGGCTCCTACGGGAGCCGGGCTCCTCCATCGACAGCAGAACAGCTCCGCCCGGACTCCTACGGGAGCCGGGCTCCTCCATCGATAGTAGAACGGCTCCGCCCGAACTCCTACGGGAGCCGGGCTCCTCCATCGATAGCAGAACGGCTCCACCCGGACTCCTACGGGAGTCGGGCTCCTCCATCGGCAGCAGAACGGCTCCGTCCGGACTCCTACGGGAGCCGGGCTCCTCCATCGGCAGCAGAACGGCTCCGCCTGGGCTCCTATGGGAGCCGGGCTCCTCCATCGACAGCAGAACAGCTCCGCCCGGGCTCCTACGGGAGCCGGACTCCTCCATCGACAGCAGAACGGCTACGCCCGGGCTCCTACAGGAGTCGGGCTCCTCCATCGACAGCAGAACGGCTACGCCCGGGCTCCTACGGGAGCCGAGCTCCACCGCCGACAGCAGCACAGCTGCGCCCGGACTCCTACGGGAGCCGGGCTCCACCGCCGACAGCAGCACAGCTGCGCCCGGACTCCTACGGGAGTCGGGCTCCACCGCCGACAGCAGTACAGCCGCGCTCGGGCTCCTACGAGAGCCGGGCTCCACCGCCGACAGCAGCGTAGCTCCGCTCGGACTCCTACGGGAGTCGGGCTCCACCGTCGACAGCAGCGCAGCTACGCCCGGACTTCTACGGGAGCCGGGCTCCACCGTCCACAGCAGCACAGCTCCGTCCGGACTCCTACGGGAGTCGGGCTCCGCTCTCAGTATCAACTGCTGGCAAGCTCCATCTGGACTCCTACGAGAGCCGGACCTCGCCTTTAATTTTAAATTGCAGGAGGACCCCTCCCGAACTCCGACCACTGCCGAGCCTCGATCAGCAGATCCGCGCCCCCTGGCAGATCACAATAACCACCATGATCCTGTTCCACTTCCTGTAGCGGATTCCGCGTGGCTCCATCACCCCCTGTGGCGGACCCATTACTCTCTGACAGGCTGTGTCAACGGCCATGATTCTGCTCCGCTCCCTGCGGCAGGTGCTGCACGATCCCACTACTCGCTGACAACTAGCGGCAACAGACGTCGCTCCACTACCTGCAACAGGCCCTACGTGGCGGGCTATGACGATAGCCACGGGTCTACCCCACTATCTTTCGCAATCAATTCTCCTGACCATGGGCGGCCCACTACCAGACGGTTACAAACGTCGCCATCAATCCGTTGCCTCCTCCGCCTATAAAAGGGGGACCCAGATACGTTATTCCTTAAGCTCATTTCCTTATCTCAAAACTCTGCTAAATTCTCCGTTCGAGCACTCCATTCTTGTTGAGGCAGAGAACTGACTTGAGCGTCGGAGGGTCTTGCCGGAGCAACCCCACCTCCGATTTAGACTTTCCTTGCAGGTCCCGGCGGCGACCGCGGCTTCTCCGACTCCAGCTTCTCCGGCGCAAGCAGATTTTTGCACCAACAGTTTCAAATGAATCGATGCTTGCAAAGATGGAGTGGATGAATGGTTTCTTAGCATTTCATCATACAATTTTTAAAGAAATGTCTTGTTGCTGCCAATCTCCTCATCGTCTGTTACCGAAAACGAGCATCTACAAAATGAAGTCCATATTGATCGAAGTTGTCTCCGATGGGGACCCTCCAATACTTAAGTCAGAGAGGGAGATTGGGTAACAGTAGAATAAGAACGGTGACAGAGCTCAGCGTCAAAAAATGGCTTACCGAAACTGTTGCTTTATCCTCTTTTTATAGAGTAGATGTTCGTAACCGTCGGATATGGTCCCGCTTTTAGCGACGTAGAATCACAAGACGGTAATCTCGCAATGGATTATTAGTCCCCATAGATTACGCCGCGATGTCAGTGGAGTAACCGTCTGTGATGGTTATAATATATTTGAATGAGTTAGCCGACTATGCATCGGGGGTCGGTTGTCGGTTAGTAACTCTAAAATACCAACAGTCGAAGAAGTATGTTGTCTGTAGAGTCTGAACATCGATCGCTTACCGATCTGGATTGGTAAAGGAGGTTCGATCGGTCGGTTGAAAGTAGTATCAGCCTGCTCAGCCGACATATAGTCGGTAGTCGCTTCCAGGATCGTCCGTTTATTTGGTGGGTCAAAGTCGGGTGTTGGTCGGACTGTTCTAGAGATTGATCGGCAAATGGAGGCCAGTCGATTTTCCCCAACAGTTGCCTCCCCACTTTTGAGTCCAAATGGCGAGTCATCGCATGAGTAGCTATACGGTCGGTCACTTTGGATGAAAGGAGTGGTTATCCGTCATGTTCAGTCTCGATTTTGTCATCACATTCTCCAAAATATGGCCGATTATCCCCTTTGTCATCCTTGAATTGTCGTATCGGTAGAGAGATCTGGTGTCAGACATCATTTGCGGAAGGTGAGCTGACGTTAGTCGTTATATCGGGAAGGCAAACCGACGTCGCATGATTCGACTCTGGCTTGTAGATTCCCGCCACGTGTCGGGGCGCCATTGGGTCGGAGTTATTCATGCGGATGGAAGTGATGTGGTTTAATCTGGTGCAAGTGCGTCGAACCATCGGGTTGGTGATGGGCTTAGATGTTGCCACGCGTCGTCATCTGGCTTGGCTTCGGTCTGACCACTTTCATCCGATCCGTCGGGCATTTCTCTATATAAAGGGACTCTGTCAGCCAGGTACTCATCCCTCATTTTGTCTTTTCTAGAAAAAAGGCTCTGTTAGAGAGCAGCTTTTGAGCGGAAATCGCCTCTTGTTGCTTTCCTCAGTCCAGATTCTTTGAGTATTTTTTATGAGTGAGGTTGTCACAAAGGGTGGTCGGTCGTGGGTTCCAACCGACGACTGTCAGACTCTGAGGCTTTTTCATTGTGGGATCCGACCATTAGTCGATTTTGGAAGTGGCATCGTGCTTCAGGCCGATGTCAGCTTTTTACTCCTGGTGCTGATGGTGGGGTCGACGACCCGTTTTTGTATATCCCGCATCCCTGTCTCAGCTGCATGATCAAAGTCATTTTCGTCGGTGGACAAAAATCTGAAGCCCGCCCTTAGCTCCTCTTCTGAGAAGGGTGCGGCCGCTGCCCGAGTTTTGTCGAGGATGGTTCGATCGTTGGTCGTACTTTGAAATCTTTTTCTAACTCCAGTTCTCGATCGGGCTCCAACTAGGAGGGTGCGGTCGTTAACCATATTCTCTATGTAAAAGTGGATCAGGCTGCTGATGTGGTTGGCCAGACTGCATGATCCGCCAACCATCTTCATAGTCTGACCCGATACGTAGCTCCCAAGCTGGAAGGCAAAATTTATCAGAGATGCCGATCCAAGACGGACCTGCCAGTTCTTTGGTGGAATGAAGATTAGTCAGCGCCTTTGGTTTTTCTTTTTGTATGATCGGACTCCGGTCCAATTTTGTAACTCCTCTTTTTGATAATAAAAGTTCTTTTCTGAAATACTTTCCTGTATCATCGAATTTGTAGCATTTGCTTGTTGATCCGTCTCTGAAAGTAGACTGTAGATTCGACTATTTCGCAGACTTTGGAATCTGCTAGTCGTGTAATTTTTGACATATTCAACTAGGATAACGATGGCAAGTCGAATACCCATGGCCCGGATCTTGGTCGGGCTTATACATCGCATTGTATGTAGAATAATCTTCTGGATGTAGATTGTTGATCCGACTATTTCGCAGACTTTGTGGAATCTGCTAGTCGAGCAGTGTCTGATGTATTTAGTTAGGATAACAATGGCAAGTCAAATATCCATCGCCCAGACCTTGGTCGGGCTCATACGTCGCGTTGTCTGATAATGGTGGCAAGCCGAATATCCATTGTCTGGCCGTGGTCATGTTGGTATAATTTCAATCCGACCTTGGTCGTCTTGGCATTTTGCCTTTCTTAGTTGATGCTAAGTCGGCAAATTAGCCAGTTGCTTGGATCACGAGCTGACTATGGGGGAGTGTGGCTTTTGTAGAGGAGATCTTTGTTGTCGGCGCTGGCCTCCCGTTGATGTTGATAATCCCTCGACTAGCCATGGCCATGTTGGTGTAGTCCCAATCTGACCTTGGTCGTCTTGGCATTTTGCCTTTCTTAGTTGATACTAAGTCAGCAAATTAGCCAGCTGCTTCAATGTAGAGCTGATTATGGAGGCAGCACGGATTTTGTAGAGAAGATCTACGTCATCGATGCTGGCCTCTAGTTGAAGTTGATAGATCGATTCTTTGAGAGAACTGGTATGTCGTCGGTGTCGAGATAGTCGATTCTCTGACTTTTACAGTGAAAGCCGAAGTATATTCGATGTCGAGATCATCGATCTTCTGGCTTTTACAGTGAAAGTCGAAGTATATTCGATGTCGCTTTAAAATCACAGTTGAGATGTCGGTTTTTACAAGGAGAATGAAATATAGTCGATACCGAAGCAGTTGATTCTCTGAGTGGTTGCATTCGGAAAGAAGTCTTATTAGCTAATTATCAAAACAACAACAGCATCGTAGTGAGGAGTTTGAATTCCTCGAACATCATTTTTCAAGAGAGTTATTACATTATGGAGCTGCAGTCGCTTTGCCGACTCTTCGTCGGAAGTTGCCCCCCGGTCCAGCTTAGAGACGAGACAGAAACCCTAATTTGATGAGGCTACCTAAAAAAATATCAGAGGGACCGACTCAATCTCCTGTCGATCGATGACTCCAGCCGACTGAGGAAGGAACCGACAATATTTCTTTCGATCGTGGCCCCTCGACGATGCTCTCATCGGTGGAGGGTGTCGTGGGTATTCTGCTCCTTCGATCTCCATAAGAATCTGTACACGAGGAGCAGAGAAAGGAGTGTAGAAGTCATACCTATCATAGTTCGACCTCGGACTCCATCATCGAGGTGAAGTTTGTTCATTGGTAGGTGGCCGACTTGATTCAGTCGGAGCTTCTTCTTTCTTCTGTTTCTTCTTCTTCTGACCCTTGCCTTTTATCTGGCATCGATCAGAAGCTCCTTCATCCGCACGCATGTATTTGTATGTGCGCTCTAAGAATTCAGCATACATCCAAGGGAGGGTCTTATCCAGTGAGTACGTGAATCGGGACCCCCTCATACCTCTTTTCATGGCCGATATGGTCATGTCTTCGTTGAAGTCCCTGACCTCAAGTGTAGCCATGTTGAATCGGGCCATGAAATCCTGGAGTGTTTTGGTCTCTCCTCATTTGATCAAAAAGAGATTATCCAAGGTTCGTGGCTGCCTTCAGCTGGTGCTGAAGTGGGCCTTGAATGAGTGCTCTAGCTGTCCAAAAGAATGGATACTTTTTGACTGAAGCTTAGAGTACCAAGCCCTGGCAGCTTTTCGAAGTGTTGCCGGGAAGCCGATGCAGAGGAGGGAGTCGATTGCCCCTTGAATCATCATGAGAGCCTTGTAGCTCTCGAGATGATCAATTGGATCGATGGGGCTGTTATAGGGCTCCACGTGCGGCATCTTGAACTGAGTCGGGATCGGTTCGTTCAAAATAAGTCGAGAGAGAGAATGGGTGGTATGGATATCAAAGTCATTTGATGATTTCTGACCATCTATCTAGAGTTGGATGAGTTGACGGTCGATTTTCTCGAACTTACGTTCGTAGTCTTCAAGCCACCGATGGTGGGAGACTCCGGGGGGTTGATCCTCCCGATGAATTAGAGGGAGAGGCAATCGGTGCTCGCAGTTGCTTTCTTTTCCTTGCCCCATCCAACTAGGAAGTAGAAGGGCATCGCGAATTATGGGTGGGGCATCGGGAGCACCGTGAATGTTGCGGCTCATCCCGACGAGATAGCCGAGATGGCCGCTCTGGTGAAGGAGATGGAGATCGCTGTGGATGACGGTGGCTGTGCCTAGAGGGTGCTGAATGCGCCATCGATTGCTCCATCGGTGATTGTGGTGGCTGGGTTTACTGTTGTTGGAGGCTTTTGACTACCTCTGTGAGGACGTTCATTTGTTGTACGATCGGAGAAATCTGAGCATCTGTGGTAACCACGGGGCATGGAGAACTGGGCTCTGCTACCGGAGGCAGGAGAGGGACCTCTTCCCGATAAGAAGAGTATCTCGCTGAGCCGGTCACTGTTTATCATTGAGCTCTGCTTCTCATCATTGTGAGTTTCCTTCTTGTTGCTATCTTCCCCCTTCCTGATGTGCTAATCTATTGCTGCCAATCCCCTCGTCATCTGTCGTCGGGAAAGAGCACCTACAAAATGAAGTCCACACTGACTGGAGTTGTCTCCGACGAGGATCCTCTGATGCTTAAGTTAGAGAGGGAGACTGGGCAATAGTAGAATGAGAACGGTGATAGAGCTCAGTGTCAAAAAATGGCTTACCGAAACTGTTGCCTTATGCCCTTTTTATAGAGTAGATGGTCATAACCGTCGGATATGGTCCCGCATTTAGTGGCGTAGAATCACAGAATGGCAATCTCACAATGGGTTATTAGTCCTCATGGATTATGTCTCAATATCAGTGGAGTAACCGTCCGTGATGGTTATGATATATTTGAATGAGTCGGCTGACTACGCATCGGGGGTCAGTTAGTAACTTTGAAATACCGATGGTCGAAGTAGTCTGTTATCTGTAGAGTCCGAACATCGATTGCTTACCAATTTGGGTCGGTAAAGAGGGTTCGGTCGGTTGATTGAAAGTAGTGTCAGCCTGCTTAGCCGACATATAGTTGGTAGTCGCTTCCAGGATCATCCGTTTATTTGGTGGGTCAGAGTCGGATGTCGGCAAATGGAGGCCAGTCAATTTTTCCCAACACGCCTGAATGCCTCATCAATAGCAACACATTACACTTGTTCTTTAGGTACCCCCATCTTTGGATGGGGGACCTAAAAAGGAAGCATGGATGCATCAAGACTTTGTTTATCTGATATGGTAGATCTAATATTTTGGGCAGACTTTTTACATTCAATGTTAAAAGAAGGCTAAGAAATGATACATCTTGCAATGTTAGAACCTTCTCTAAACTTGTCAAGAGTATTGTTCCTGCGCAAAGACTGGACTTTATATATTCTCAGAAGAAGATGAGAATGTTGAAGCTCATTTCTTATTTTTGGTAGCAAATTATTTTTTTTGTTTTATTTTAATTTAAAATCAGGCCTCATCATAAGATGTGATGGGTTATAGCCCTCAGCCCAATTAAAGCATACTAAGGTTTCCAACCTTCACTCATGTGGGCTTGCAACCACCACTGTTGTCATTTACAGGTGACTCTTCCCACATGGGAGAATCAAAGCATAAGTGATTAGATACAAAGCAGGAGGTCATGGTAATCTTTAGATGTTGCCAGGTAAAGGCATGTAATCCTTCAAAGTAGGGAAGATATTAGTCTTTGTGGTTGTTAGGGTATGAGTCATTCCAATGAGCCATTTTTCACTAACCAGAGTACCCCAACTTGGAATCGAGGTGACCTAAACCACATCATAGCTCCAACCCAAAGGAAAGTAGTGCAAGCCTATGACCTCGGATAACAACTAACCTCATCACCAAAAAGATGTTGATTTGGTGAATGCCAACTCTAGCTCATCAAAAACCAACCTATACATCGCACAACACCGCCCCAATGATTATGATCTCATACATGTCCAATCAATCTCGGATTCAAATTGAGGAGGCACTTTGACGTCATGTCGACCTCAGGCCACTGACCATCTCAACAGCGAGGTCGACTCACTGGAACCTTCCAACAACTTCTGGAACATAGATAGAATATATAGCTGATGCCTACGACTAACAACTATGATTTATAGGTTAGTGGACAGATTCTCTATCTCGATGGCCTAGCAAGTTAAGGCCTAACAAACTAATAAATTAGGGCCTAACAACCAACCATATTTAGGCACAACAGCTTACATCTGCATCTCTATATAAAAAGATAATCAGGAGACCCTAAGATAAGCAACCAAGCACATCCATAGAGAACAATACCCATACTCTCTCATTCTCCAATCTCTTTCACTTTTTCTACCTTATTCTCAAGCTCTAACTAGCTTAAGCATTAGATGGTCTCCCACCGGAGCACCTCTGGTATATGCAGAATTTCATTGTAGGTTCTCTCAAGAGGAAGTGCATCTTCTCCAGGCTCAAACCTCATGTTGGTAGATGATCGACGTCAATTTGGAGACTTATAGCAATAAATTGGTGCTAGAGAAAAGGCCATCTTATCATCCATTTTTCGAAGGAAGGAGTGATGGTGAGAACTCGGATGTAAGACACATCCACCACTTTCTGCCACCAGTCATCCCAATGGAGCCAGCAAAATTCAAAGCCTCTGGCTGTAGGCTTAACTTCACCTGCTATAGCAACAAACCCCTAGCAATTCAATGTCTTGGTCCAACAAGTCTAGGCACTAACTACTACTATCCAGTCGCTCCAATAGGTGGTGGATATAACCATCAAGAATCAGCTCACCAGGTTGCTTTATTGCAATATAGCCGCTGGTCCCATCTCAGGAGCCTGGAGATGCCCCCATGGCACTCCCACCACCTCGAGTTGGCTGTGTGCCAATCCCTGTCACCCCAATAGAACTCCAAGAGACTGGATTAGCAGAGGTGAATCCCCAAGTCTTCATAAGGAGGCTCGGCTCTGAGGTACTCTCTACACCCTGAAGAATCTCGACATGAGAATGACCTTGAGCAGAAGATTCAAGAGATCAAGCAAAGGCTTGAAATATTCTGAGAGGGAGATCGAAAGTGCGATAATCCCCTCACCTTCAGCACACACCCACCTTTCTTTCAGAGGATCTTAAAGGAACCGCTCCTACCTCGGTTCAAGATGCCATAGGTGGAACCCTTAGATGAGTCCTCAGATCTATTAGATCACCTTGACAAACATAGAGCTCTCATAATGCTTTAGGAGGCCTCGGATGCCCTCCTCTGTCACGCCTTCCCAGCCACACTCAGGAAGTCGGCTTGAGTGTGGTACTTCAGTCTCCAATCAGGAATCATTCATTCTTTCGAGCAGCTTAGGAGGTGGTTTGTCATGCAATTCAGCAAAAATCATCCCTGACTAATGAACTCTGATAACCTCTTCTCAATTCAACAAAAATAAGGGGAGCCATTATGCGATTATGTGGTATGTTTCAATACGGCCACACTGGAAGTCTGCAATCTTAATGAGGAGGTTGTAGTGTCGGCCCTAAAGAGAGGGTATTGGAGCAATCATCTTCTTTTCTCCCTTGATAAGACCTTCTCAAAAGACTATGCCGACCTCTTCGTCCATGCTCAAAAGTACATGTAGGCTTAGAAAGTAGCAGCAATCCATCGGCAGGCCTAGAGAAGCGAGGGAGGAGGAAAAAGTACCTCCTGGAGGAGCCTCGAGGACCCCAGGGTGTGGCTGAATCCTCCCATCAACTGAAGAACCCGAGGCCAAGGAACCCACCTTGTTGGCCTGACACCTACACCGCCCTATCTGTGCCTTGGTCCCAGATCCTCATGGAGATCAATGCAGAGAGATATCTTCATCGGTCGGAGCTGATGAAAGCCCCACAAGATGAAATTAGAACAAGTATTGTCGATTCCATCACAATATCTGCCATGATACTAAGGAGTGCCACCAATTGAAGGATAAGATCGAAGTCCTGATCTAGAGGGGGTATCTCAGGAACTATGTTTGAGAGTGGGAGAATTGGATGATCGAGCGGCCACCTCAATGCTAGCTCAAGGGGAAAGACAATGGCAATGGTCCAACAGCTGGTGTCATCAATATGATCTCAAGAATCACCAACGGTAAGGGGACAGAGGATCAAGCTGAGAACTCATCACTGAAGAATAAATAGATGGGTGATGTAATTACTTTTTATGATGAGGATATTCAAGGAGTTCCAACACATCATGATAATGCTATCGTTGTTTCTATGATAATGTAAACTATGATATAAAAAGAATTCATATTAATAATGGAAGCTCGATCAATGTCTTATTTTATGATACTTTTCAAAGGATAAAATTACTAGTTAAATAACTGAGAAGGGTCAATACACTCCTCATCAAGTTCTCTGGGGACTCCATCTTGGTCGAGGGGGGAAATAACCCTACCTGTCATGATAAGACAGGAGCCTTGGCAAACTAACATGAAGCTAACCTTCTTGGTGATCCAAGTTCCATTTGCCTACAACACCATTATTGGCTGGCTCAGGCTCAATGCACTCTAAACAATAGTATCTACCTATCATCTCTTGGTGAGATTCCCCGATAAGGAACAGGGTTGTGAAATTTGAGGAGATCAAATGCTGGCCCACCAATGCTTTATGGCTTCAATAAAGGGAGAGAAGCATATAGAGTCTCTACCAATCAAGAACTTTAACCATCGAAAAGAGCTCAAGGAGGTCCAAGGTGAACCTGTCGAGCAGCTGGAGTCTATATCGCTTCAAAAAGAGGATCCAACTAGGATGATCTAGATCAAGATAATGCTACTAGCCGACCCGTGGGCCGGCTTGCTACAGCTCCTGTAGGTGAATGCCAATATTTTCATTTGGTTGGCATTCGACGTGCCAGGTATTTGTTCTAAAATCATTTATTATAGGTTAAGCATGATCCTAGACATCATCCGATTTGGCAAAAGAAAAGGAGTTTCACATCGGATCGACAATGAACGGTAGATGAGGAGGTAGACAAACTCCTAATGGTGGGTTTCATTCAAAGCCTATTACCTCGACTAGCTGGCAAATATGGTAATGGTGAAGAAAGCTAATGGCAAGTGGAAGATATGTATCGACCATATCGACTTCAACAAAGCTTGAACAGAGGACATATTTTCACTACCATGGATTGACTAGCTTGTGTATGCTACCTTGGGACGTAAGCTCCTAAGATTCATGGATGCCTTCTCTAGATATAAGCAAATCCGGATGGCACCTAAGGATGAGGAGAAAATAACATTTATCACCGATAAAGGTTTGTATTGTTACAAAGTAATGCTATTTGGATTAAAATATATAGGTACAACATATCGATGCCTTATCAACAAGGTGTTTAAAAATCAAATTGGCCACAATATAGATGTTGGAGCATGATCCCAGCTCCTCCCATGGACCTTGGGTGTAGCAAAACTAGCAACGAACAAATCTGGAGACTTCTGGACTTCATCGAAGGCCCTTGATGAAATCAGCCTAGTTGTTGTCTTCTTCGTCAGCCTTTCGTTCCAAATGAAGAACGCCTCTAAGATCACCTCTAAAAAATCCAAGATCTAGTACCCAACCAGATCAGGCCTGGACCGAGGTCTTCCAATTTATAGATCTCAAATCGGGGTATTCTAGATAGGGAAGAAGGTAGATAGAACCAGACCTTGCAGATCTGTCCTGCTGCAGCCTTTCCTGTAGATCTGTTGATGGAGATCTCACTCGCATCTCAAACGACCTCAGATCAACTCCAGATCTGAAAAAAACTTGTACCAACCTCATAGAAAGAGATTTCAAGTCCTGGACCTGATGTTTGGATGGCTGCAAGAGAGGGAGAGCAGATATGGTTGGCGGCACAAAGGGGGAGGGGCTCAAAGACCTAGCGCCTCCCTTGCTTTTCTTGCCTTCTATGGACCTGGCAGCAAGAAACCCTAGGGTTTCTTGCTCCTGGGGCGTGAAGAATAGCTGGAGAGAGAGGGAGAAGAGAGAGAGAGACTTGGAAGAAAGAGTTTTCATATTCCTTGGCTTAATCAAACCTATACAGTGCATGTATATATAAACACAGGATCAAGTGACCCAAACCCAAAACTCCCTTGATCAACTCTATGGGAGATTAGGTTAACCCAAGCCCATGTACACCCATGACTTGACCTAATCTCACCTATCCTAGGCCCAAACTTAGCCCATAAAGAGTTGGTCCCTTGAGGCCCACATAACCAAGACCTCAAGAACCCGAAAGGCCCACAGCCTTTCAACCTAGGGCCCAACTAGCCCTAGAGCCTCCATGAAGCCCTCATGAATGATGGACCTTGGCCTTAGCCTTGGTCCCCTGGGCCTTAGGCACACCACCTAGATCACAACAATCTTCACCTTGGTGTCCCAAGGCCTCAACCAACTCCACTCTGTCCATCAGCCGAATCAGCTCAACACATCTCTGAAAGCTGTCCCGTGGAAGTACCTTCGTAAGTGCATCAGCTAGGTTCTCCTTGGTGTGTACCTTGACCAGCTCCACCTCGCCATCCTCCACAAGCTCCCTAATCTGATGATACCGAATATCGATGTACTTTGTCTTTGCATGATAGACTGAGTTCTGTGCTAATAGAAGTGCACTCTGGCTGTCACAGTGCACTCTAATGGCCTTCTGAGTAAGGCCCATCTCCGTCAACAAACCCTTAAGCCAAATTACCTCCTTAGCTGTTTCTGTTAGCCCGATGTACTCCACCTCTATAGTGGATAGGGCCGTGATAGGCTGCAGACTCGATCTCCAAGAAATAGGACCTCCATACATACTAAAGATGAAGCCTGTCGTAGACCTCCGGGTATCCACATCTCCATCGAAGTCTGCATCTACATAACCACCAATCAGCCCCTGAGCCTCCCTGGATATGTCAGAGTATCCCACTGCACCTCCTCGCTATCCGTAGCAGATGCCAACTCCAACTGAACCTGCCAGGTATCTGAATATCCACTTCAGAGCTCTCCAGTGCTCCCTGCCAGGCTGCGTCATGAACCTGCTAACCTGACTCACTACATGAGCGATGTCTGGCCTACAACAGACCATCGCATACATCAAGCTCCTAACTCCTGAAGCATAAGGAACCATCTCCATCTCCTGAGCCTCCACCTCAGTCTGTGGCACCATGGTCTTCGAAAGTCTGAAGTGACCGGCAAGTGGCAGCTCCACCGACTTTGCTCCCTTCATCCCAAATCTCTCTAAGACCTTCTGTATGTAGCCCCCCTGAGATAGATGCAGCAGCCTCCGGGCTTGGTCTCTGAAAATCTCCATGCCTAGAATCTTCCTTGCAGGGCCCAAATCCATCATCTCAAACTCCCGAGATAAGGATGCCTTCAGATCCTGCACAACCTTCCTACTCTCGCATGTTATAAGCATGTCATCCACATTCAAGAGTAGGAACACCCTAGAACCATCCTCAAGAGACTGAACATAAACACAGGGATCAAACTCACACCTGAAAAGTCCAATACTGCGCACATAGGAGTCGAACCGCTTGTACCATTGCCTCGACGACTGCTTCAGCCCGTACAGCGACTTCTGCAACAAACAAACCTTTTCCTTTGATCCTGGATCCCTGAAATCGGGTGGCTGCTCCATGTAAATCCTCTCCTCCAAATACCCATGGAGGAACGCCGTCTTGACATCCATCTGCTCCAACTCTAAATCCTGAGCTGCTACAATGCTTAGCAACACTCTGATGGAAGTATGTCTGATGATGGGAGAGAAGACCTCACTGAAGTCGATGCCTTCCTTCTGGGAGTATCCCTTGGCCACTAACCTTGCCTTGAATCTGATACCTCCCTGCTCTGAAGACCCTTCCTTGCGACTGTAGACCCATTTGCAGCCAATGAGCCACTTCTCCTGTGGCAACTGCACCAACCGCCATGTCTGGTTCTGGTGGAGAGACTGCATCTCCTCGGACATCGTCTGGACCCACCGCTCTCTGTCCTGGCTCTCAATAGCCTCTTGATACATATATGGGTCTCCATTCGCTATCACCAGGGCATATGACAGCATCTCCTCGAAGCCATATCGATCCGGTTGCCTGATGGTCCTCTTGGGCTTGTGTAGGGCAACATCGATATCAGTCCTCGATCCAGCTCGCTCTTGCTGGACCTCTCCGTCTCGATCATCCATCCGAGTCCTCTCCACCTATGGAGACACCTTAGGTAGGTTCTCCACTTGAATGTCATGTCCTCCCGTAGTACCTGCAAGAGGCAAAATCAAAGAGATAAGCTGTCCAGCAACGTCCTGCTGGACCTCCTCCTACTCCTGCTACTCCTCTATGCCTGCTCGCCTCCGTAGGACTGACTCCTCATCAAAAGTCACATCCCGACTAATGATGACCTTCTTTTCCAAGGGATCCCACAACCTGTATCCCTTAAATCCTCGTGGATAGTCTAGAAACACCGTCTTGTGTAATCTGGCGTCTAGCTTGCTCCGCTCACCAGCTCCAATGTGCACATAGGCCGTGCACCCAAATACCCGTAGATGGCCCAGTCCAACTGTCCTCCCAGACCACACCTCCTCTGGAAGCCTGCCATTCAACCTGGTGTGAGATGACCGATTGACCAAGTAACCCGCTGCGTCAACTGTGTCAACCCAGAACGTCTTTGGAAGCCCTGCCTGCAGCCTCATACATAGTGCCTTTTCCAGAAGTGTTCTGTTCATCCTCTCAGCCACCCCATTCTGCTGTGGAGTCCCCTTAACTGAGAAGTGTCTCTTGATTCCACACTCCTCACAGTAATCCTGGAACTCTCTGCTGGTGTACTCCCCGCCATTGTCTGACCTCAGACACTTCACGCTCCTCCCCTGCTCCTTCTCCACCTCAGCTCTCCAGATCTTGAACTTGGTGAAGACCTCTGACTTCTCTCTCATGAAGTAAATTTAGAGTTTTCTTGAGAAATCATCAATCAGGGTCATGAAGTATCTGGCCCCATTTCTAGCTGAAACTGGGGCTGGTCCCCACACATCCGTGTGTACTAACTCCAGAGGGGCTGCACTACGGGTTGTACTGATGTTGAACTGAACTCTCCTCTGCTTTCCCATTTGGCAAGGCTCACAGATCTCCCCGGTAGCACCATCCTCCAGATCAGAGATGAGTCCTCTCCTGCTTAACTCCCTCAACCCCTTGTCACCCATGTGGCCTAGGCGGTAGTGCCACATCCTGTAAGCCCCCTGCTGGTCCTGTGCTGCAACTGCTGCATCAGACTCTCCGGTCACCACAGATTCCTCCATGCGATAGAGGTTATTGTCCAACCTCCTGTCTCTCATCACTACCATAGCTCCATTAGAGATGTTCAGTACTCCGCTTCTAGCCCTACTGCTGAAGTTGTATCCACTGTGCTCCAAGTAGCCTAGTGACACCAGATTCTTTTCCAGCTCCGGGACGTGCTTTACATTTGTCAATGTCCTCACAGTCCCATCAAACATCCTTACCCTGACTATCCCTATCCCAGCCACCTTGCAAGGATGATTGTCACCTAGAGTCACTGATCCCTCATCTGTCTTGGTGTATATCGCAAACCAAGACCTGTGTGGTGTGTAGTGATATGAGCATGCAGAGTCTAGTGTCCACTCCTCTGTGTAATGCCTGTGACCATCTGATACCACAAGTAGATCATCCTCTACCTGCTGCCCAGCAACTGCACTCACTGATTCTGAGCCACTTCTTTCTTCCTTCTTGCTCTTCCATAGTGGACATTCTCGCTTGAAGTGCCCGAACTCATTGCACTTGAAGCATTTCATCTCTTTCTTTTCCTTCCTGGACTTGGACCGCCCCTTGGACTTGCTTCTGCCTCTACCTCTACCTGTCCTCTCCCCTACTGCCAAACCCTCCTGGGGAGACCGATCTCTGGTCAACTTTTTCTTTTGCTCATTAGACCTCAGCACCAAGACCATCTCCTCATATTCCAGAGTCTCCTTGCCGTAGAGCAGTGTAGTCACTAAAGAGTCATATGATCCTGGCAGCGAACACAAAAGCAACAGGGACTTGTCCTCCTCATCCAGCTTCACCCCGATATTCATCAACTCCGTGCACAACTAGTCGAACCTCTAAATGTGGCCAATCACATCAGATCCCTCCTACATCCGAAGACTACACAACCTCTTCTTCAGCATTAGCTTGTTGCACATATTCTTCTCCATATACGTGGTGTGCAACTTCGACCAAAGGCCCTTCGGGGTCTTTTCTTCCAGCACCGAATACAACACTGCATCCATCAAACATCCTCTGATCACCGAGCATGCTTTCTTCTCCAACGATGCCCACTGTCTATCTGTCATTCCCTCAGGCTTCTCATCCAAAGCCTGATCTAGATCTGCTTGCACTAGAAGATCCTCCACCCGGATTTTCTACATGGAAAAATTTTTTTTGCCATCAAACTTTTCGACATCGACCTTCATATTGCTGCCCATGACTGGATCCAAGCCAAACAAGTAATATAAAATCAAGAAGTGTAGAATATACCTTGATGGTACCTTGCTGAAAATTTTTAGCACTTGGGATTTTCAACTTCTCATGCTTGGAACCGCTTCCTCACCACCGTGGCTCTGATACCAACTATTGGAGCACGATCCTGGCTCCTCCCACGGATCTTGGGTGCAGCAGAACCAGCAACGAACAAATCTGAAGACTTCTGGACTTCATCGAAGGCCCTTGACGAAATCAGCCTGGTTGTTGTCTTCTTCGTCAGCCTTTCATTCCAGATGAAGAACGCCTCTAAGATCACCTCTAAAAAATCTAAGATCTGGTACCCAACCAGATCAGGCCTGAATTAAGGTCTTTCAATTTGTAGATCTCAAATCAGGATATTCTAGATAGGAAAGAAGGTAGATAGAACCAGACCTTACAGATCTGTCCTGCTGCAGCCTTTCTTGTAGATCTGTTGATGGAGATCTCACTCGCACCTCAAATGACCTCAGATCAACTCCAGATCTGAGAGAAACTTATACCAACCTCGTACCAAGAGATTTCAAGTCTTGGACCTAATGTTTGGATGGCTGCAAGAGAGGGAGAGCAGATATGGTTGGCGGCACAAAGGGGGAGGGGCTCAAAGACCTAGCACCTCCCTTACTTTTTCTGCCTTCTATGGACCTGGCGGCAAGAAACCCTAGGGTTTCTTGCTCCTGAGGCATGGAGAATAGCTGGAGAGAGAAAGAGAGAAGAGAGAGAGAGATTTGAGAGAAAGAGTTTTCGTATTCCTTGGCTTAATCAAACCTATACAGTGCATGTATATATAAACACAGGGTCAAGTGACCCAAACCCAAAACTCCCTTGACCAACTCTATGGGAGATTAGGTTAATCCAAGCCCATATACACCCATGACTCGACCTAATCTCACCTATCCTGGATCCAGACTTGGCCCATAAAGAGTTGGTCCCTTGAGGCCCACATAACCTAGACCTCAAGAACCCGAAAGGCCCACAGCCTTTCAACCTAGGGCCCAACTAGCCCTAGAGCCTCCATGAAGCCCTCATGAATGATGGACCTTGGCCTTAGCTTTGGTCCTCTGGGCCTTGGGCACACCACCTGGATCACAACAATGGAGGTATATATGGATGATATATAGGTGAAAAGCACCAAGATAGGCCAACACCTTGACTTGGAGGAAGCCTTCAAAGAAATGAGGTGGCACCAGATGAAGCTCAACCCCACAAAGTGTGCCTTTGAAGTAACCTCAAAAAAATTTCTAAAATTCATGGTGACAAAACATGGGTTCCAGGTAAACTCGAAGAAGATCCAAGCAGTCCTTGAAATGAAGCATCCAACCTCAACAAGGAATGTGTAACACCTTATGGAGAGAATAGCTACATGTTGCCGATTCATCTCAAAGTTGACTAAAAGATGCCTCCCTTTCTTCAAAGTTCTATGCCAAGCAAAGAACTTCAAATGGATGGAGGAATGCTGAGCAGCATTTGAGCATCTCAAGAGCTACCTCGGATCACTAGCATTGCTATCCAAATCGAATGCAGGCAAAATTTTGTACCTATATTTAGCTGTTCACCCCTTGCAATGAGTTCAATTTTAATCTAAGATGAAGGAAAGGTCCAGAAGCTAATCTACTATATGAGGAAGGTGCTATGAGATGCTGAGATATGTTACTCTAGATTGGAGAAGACTATCCCCACCCTTGTCACCTCGATATGATGACTCTGACCTTACTTTTAGGCTTATTCGGTGGTTGTCCTAGCCAACCATCCATTGAAAGCCATACTATAAAGGCTCGATACCTCGGGGTGAATGGCAAAATAGGCAATCAAGCTTAGCAAATTTAACATCAAGTACCAGCCTCGGCCTACTATGAAAGCCCAAGTACTGGCAAACTTCATTGCTAAAAACATCATTCCTGCAGAGGAAATAATTCTAGAGACATCCGAAGAAAAGATCGATGAGACCCAATGGATCTTACATGTTGATGGAGCCTCTAATTCTTAAGGCAGTGAAGCTGGACTCATTCTTACCAACCTGGATAAGCTTGTGGCCAAATATGCACTACGGTTCAGTTTCAACACCTCTAATAATGCGATTGAATATGAGACACTATTTGTTGGCCTTAACATTTCCAAGAGCTTGAGGTCAAGTGACTCAGGGCCTTCAGTGACTCCTAATTAGTTGCCAGCCATGTTTAGGGGAAATATGAAATTTGATAACAAATAATAGTCAAGTATTTGCAAAGAATTAAGAACCTATCTTCGACTTTTAAGAAATTCAAAGTTTTAATAGGTACCGAGGATAAAAAATATCTAGGCAAAAAAGCTATCTTGGCTAGCCACTTCGGAGAATACTAAGCTCAGTCGGAAAGTTCTCCTCGAGCACCAAGATAAACCCAACATTGAAAAGACACCTATAGTCATGCAAGTCGATCATGAGCTAAGTTGGATCGACCCATCATAAGTATCTTGCCAGTGGTGTCCTCCCTCCAAACCCTCTGGAGGCCCATAGGATTAAGCAGCAAGCCCTCTAGTACATTTTTCTCAAGGGGAAACTGTACAGAAGGTTATACTCACTTTTCTTGCTCAAATGCCTTCAGCCGTCTAAAGCCGTCGACTATACTCTTTGGGAGGTACACGAAGGAATCTACAAGAATAATTTGGATGGTAGATCGCTAGCCTATGAAGTGCTCTGACAAAGATACTATTAGTCAACTCTGTAGCAAGATACCACCAAGCTTGTCAGGAAGTGTGACCAATGTCGAAGATATGCCAATATTCAATATTGGCCTTCAGTCGAGCTCATACCCATCTCCACATCCTAGCCATTTGCCTAGTGGGGAATTGATAAAAGTTTCTTATCGTCGCCATTGACTACTTTACGAAGTGGATCAATGTTGAGCCCTTGGCATAAATCACTGAAAAGAAGGTCTAAGACTTCGTCTGAAAGTCAATCATTTACCGATTCAGACTTTTTCGAGCCATCATCATGGATAACAGATGATAATTTTACAATCCAAAGTTCAAAGAGCTCTACTCAGAGCTCCATATCGACTCTAGATTCACTTTAGTCGAACACCCATAATTCACTGGAAAAGCTAAGGTAACTAACCTAATTATTTTGTAGGATTTGAAGACAAAGCTAAGCCAAATCAAAGGACTTTGGGTAAAGGAGCTCTACAACATCCTCTGGGGCTACCAAACTACACCTTGAGTATCGATCAGGGAGATGCCCTTCAGTCTTGCCTTCAACACTAAGGCGGTCATCCCAATCAAGATTGATCTTCTATCGACTCGACTAGAGAACCACAACGAGCAAGCCAATTCTGTTTGACTACAAGCAAACCTTGATTTGCTCAAAGAAATAAAAGAATGAGCTTGGATCAGAATGGCTTCATACTAATAGTGGATAGCCCAGTACCACAACACCAAAGTCAAGCTAAAAGCCTTTCGACCTAGTGATCTCATGCTCTACTGAGTTGAAGCATTCAAGCCTACTGAAAAGGGCAAGCTATCTCTAAATTGGAAAGGTCCATATTATATTTTGGACATCTCCTGACCAGGGGCATACATGCTAGAAGAACTCAATGGAAAGACCATTCCCCAAACTTGGAACACCGAGAACCTTAGGGTGTATCATCAATAAGGTTCCAAACTTGTATTATTGCAAAATCAATAAAATATAGGTGGAAAAATCATATAGATTATATTTTGAATATTCTATGATATTAAAAATCATGCAGATTGTACATGTTATATTCTGGATATTCTATAATATGAAAAATCATACAGATTATGTTCTGAAGATTATGCATATCTGTTAGATACTCTGTGATATCAAGAATTATGTAGATTATATTCTGAAGATCATGCCGATATTATGTTGATCCTTCATATCTCTTGATATCTCCTTCCTTTTGTATTCTTTTATGTATATAGTCATAATTCTAGCCTAGATTTATTGTATTCCTTTTCTATAAATTGTACTCTATTGTATCATCAAGAATTCATTGAAATCACTTTTCACATCTTTTATGGTATTAAAGCAGGATGTTATTTTGCTCCTGTGGTTGCCTTAGCATAGCCGCTGTCCATACACAGCCGCTACTCATACACAGCCGTCGCCCATATGTCGTCGCTGCCCATACGCTGCTGCTGTCCTATTTTCTTTTCACCATGTTTGATGTCTCCTCCTAATCAACTCCGTCTACCAACCCAGGTCCTGCTGCCATGACGCATGCTCCTCGGGTCCCTTCTACTGCTGAATGTCATCCAATCCAAATTACCACCATTCAACTCAATGATGATAACTTCTTATGCTTGTCTCAATCGGTACGTATGTACATCCGAGGAAAAGGTAAAATCGGCTACTTGACAGGAGATACACCAGCTCCGGATAGTGCAGATCCGACCTACTCAACCTGAGATGCTGAAAACTCAATGGTAATACTTGGTTTGTGAATTCTATGGATGAGGATATTAGTTTCAATTACATGTACTATCAAAATGCTAAGGAACTGTGGGATAATGTTACCCAAATATATTCTGATTTGGATAATCAATCTCAAATATATGAACTTACTCTGAAACTTGGAGAAGTTTGGCAAGGAAGTAACACTGTCACTAAATACTTCCATTCTTTAAAATGAATATGACAAGATCTGGACATGTTCAATGATTATGAGTGGAAGTCTCCTAATGATTGCAAACACAATCAGAAAATTATGGAGGTTATTCAAGTCTTCAAATTTTTTGCTGGTCTCAATGTCGAATTTGATGAGGTTCGAGGAAGGATTATTGGATGAAATCCTCTGCCTTCACTCAATGAAGTTTTTTTAGAGATTCGTCGGGAGGAAAGTCGTAGATTAGTAATACTCGGGAAAAAGAATAGTGGCACAAGGGATCTGACTGAGAACTCCATGAAGCCAATGCTAGTAGACGGAGTGTCCTTGATCAGCACAAGCATAATGAAAAGCCTCGGGTATGGTGTGATTACTGTAACTAATCACATCATACTCAAAAAATTTACTGGCTGCTTCATAGAAAACCAGCCAATTGGAAAGCAAAATCTAGATGATCACAAACCACTACCACTGTAGCTGACTCGGGTCCATTCAACAAAGAGCAGATTGATCAACTTTTGAAATTGCTAAAGGCTAATCCATCATCATCTGGTACACCTAATTATTCTTTGGCCCATTCAGGTAGAAATTTCTTAGCCCTTTCTAGCATTTTAAGTTCCACTCCATGGATCATTGATTTGGGGGCTTCTGATGATATGATCAGTTTGTCTAATCTATTTGTTTCATATACCTCTTGATCCGATAATGAAAAAGTATGAATAGCAAATGGTAGTCTTTCATCTATTGCAGACAAAGGTCTAATCAAAATATCTAAAAATATTAGTCTTAAATCAGTACTTCATATCTCTAAACTTGCTTACAATCTGTTATCTGTCAGTAAATTCTTTAGGGACTCTAATTGCTATGTTAACTTCTGTGGCTCCCATTGTACATTTCAGGATCGGATTTCGAGGAAGATAATTGATAGTGCTAGAGAGATAAACGGGCTATACTACTTCAATGAGAATTTCTTCAATAATAAAATAGCTCAAGGGCTGAGTAGTACTTGTTCAATTTCTATTTCTAAACAAATAATGCAATGGCACCTTAGACTAGGCCTTCCTAGTTTTCCTTATTTAAGATGCTTATTTTCTAAATTATTTAAAGGAGTGGATTATTCTATGTTTCAATGTGAAAGTTGTCATTTATCTAAAGATCATCATGTTAAATTTGTTTCAAAACCTTATAGTCTTTCCAAACCATTTTACTTACTTCATAGTGATGTTTGGGGATCGTCAAAGGTTACCACTTTATCTGAAAAGAAGTAGTTCATAACTTTTATTGATGATCACACTAGGTTGTATTGGATTTACTTACTAAGCAAAAATCAAAAATGAAAAGATTTTTCAAGAAGTTTTATTATATGATCGAAATCCAGTTTAATTCAAAAATTTACATTCTTCGATCAGACAACAGAACTGAGTATTTTAATGAGTGTTTAGGAAAATTTTTAAGAGATAAAGGCATTCTACATCAATCAATATGTCGTGATACTCCCTAACAAAATGGTATCGCTGAAAGAAAAAATAGGCACTTACTTGAAGTTGCTAGGACCTTTATGTTTTCTATGAATGGTCCTAAATACCTCTGGTGAGATGCTATTTTAACTGCCTCCTACTTGACCAACAGAGTGCCAAGTCATGTTTCGAAATTTAAAACCCCTTTACATACTTTAAAGGCATCTTTTCCAAACTTTTGATTGTACTTTGAGTTGCCTTTAAAAATATTCGGATGCATTTGTTTTGTTCATGTTCATAATTTTTTTGATCCAAATTGGATCCCAAGGTTGAAAAATATGTTTTCATTGGATATGCTTCAAATAAAAAGGGGTATAAGTATTTTAATCCACTAATAAAGAAGACTTATGTAAGCATGGATGTGTCTTTTATGGAAAAACAATCCTATTTCAATAAAAATTATCTTCAGAAGGAGAATATTGAAGAAGAAGATAATTTTTATAAAATTTTTGAACCACTACCAAATTTTATTGAAACTCCAATTCACTTTGATAAACAAACCAAGAAAATAATTGATCCAAACAATGAAGAAAAGGATTTGTTTAGTCCATAGTTGTCGGGGATGATGGAATCTGAAAAAGGGGGAGAATTATTACACATGGATCTGAGTAATCCAAAATCTGAGCTTTAGGTTTATACTAGATGAAAGCCACAGAGAAGTACTATTGATCCAAATATATTTCCTACTACTAGTCAGTCAGCACCCATGAATGATGGTTCTCCTATGAATGATGGTCCTCCTTTCATTAAAAGTAATTCTAAATCTACTCTTGAGTTGTCTGACCTTGATGTTCCATTTGCCCTCAGTAAAGAAACAAGATCCTCTACCAATCATCCTATTGCCAAGTATTTATCTTATTAAAAATTATCCAATAACCATAAAGTATTTGTTTCAAATATTTCTAACCTGCATGTACCAAGATCTATTCAAGATGCCCTAGATGATTCGGATTGAAAATTAGCAGTGAAGGAGGAGATGAATGCTCTTGAAAAGAATGAGACTTGAGAGATTGCAGAACTACCAAGAGATAAGACAACGGTGGGATGCAAGTGGGTCTTTACTATAAAGTGCAAGGCAAATGGAAGTATTGAAAGGTACAAGATCAGACTTGTTGCCAAGGGGTTCACTCAAACTTATGGTATTGACTATCAGGAGTCCTTCACCCCAGTTGCAAAAATAAACTCAATCCAAGTTGTTCTTTCTCTAACGGTAAACTCCAATTGGCCTCTATACCAACTTGACGTAAAAAATACCTTCCTAAATGGAGACTTAGAGGAAGAAGTGTTTATGGATCTACCACCTAATTTTGAGAAAGACTTCGGGACAAACAAGGTATGTAGACTGAAAAAATCTTTGTATGGACTCAAACAGTCACCTAGAGCGTAGTTCGAGAGGTTTGGGAAGGCAATAAAAAGCTACGGTTATATCCAGAGTCAAGCTGACCATACACTGTTCTTCAAGCACTCGAAAATTGGTAAACTAGCTATTTTGATTATGTATATAGATGATATAATAATGACCGATGATGATAGTACCAAAATTATAAAACTTAAGAAAAAACTTGCATAAGAGTTTGAGATCAAAAACTTGGGGGCTCTAAAGTACTTTCTTGGCATGAAATTTGCAAGATCCAAGGAGAAAATCTTCATCAACCAATGAAAATATATCTTAGACTTAGTGAAACTGGAATGCTCGGATGGAAGATAGTCGAGACTCCAATAGAGCCCAACTTGAAGTTGCAACCTGCAGAAACCAAGAAGGTGGTAGATAGAGAAAAGTATGAAACACTTGTGGGTAAACTCATTTATTTATCACATACTCATCTTGATATAGCTTTTGCAGTGAGTGTGGTAAGCCAATTTATACATTCACCAGGATCAAAACACTTTGAGGCTACCTACAGAATCTTAAGGTACCTAAAGGAGACATCTGGAAAGGGATTGCTATTTCGAAAGAGAGGACATTTGCAAATAGAAGCTTACACCGACGTAGACTGGGCAGAAAGTGTAACTGATAGAAGATCAACTTCTGGCTATTGTACTTTTATGGAAGGTAATCTTGTCACTTGGCGAAGCAAGAAATAGAATGTGGTAGCCAGAAATAGTGCTGAAGTTGAGTTCCATTCAGTAGCCCATTGAATCTGTGAGGTGATATGGATAAAAAGATTACTTGAAGAATTAAAGTTTTTTATCTCCTCACCAATAAAAGTCTACTGTGATAATAAAACTGCCATCTTTATTACTCACAACCCAATCCTCCATGATAGAACAAAGTATGTAGAAGTGGACAAACATTTTATCAAGGAGAAGCTTGACAATCGAATAATTTGCATGCCACACATTCCAACAATTGATCAAATTGTTGATATTCTTACTAAGAGATTGTATAAGAAACAGTTCGAGGATCTAGTAAGCAAGCTTGCCATGGAAGATATCTTCAAGCCAGCTTGAGGGGGAGTGTGGAAGAATCATGCAGATTATATTTTGGATATTCTATGATATGAAGAATCATGCAAATTATACATATTATATTTTAAATATTCTATAATATAAAAAATCATACAGATTATATTCTAAAGATTATACATATCTGTTACATACTTTGTGATATCAAGAATCATGCAGATTATATTCTGAAGATCATGCCAATATTATATCTATTATTGATATCTCTTAATATCCCCTTCTTTTTTGTATTCTCTTGTGTACATAGTCGTAATTCTAGTCTAGATTTATTGTATCCTTTCTCTATAAATTGTACTCTACTATATCACCAATAATTCATTGAAATCAAACACAGAAATAAATAATTATTTTTTACATCTTTTAATATATATTGTTCTTCTCAATTTTCTTTCAAAATTTTTTTTTGAGTACTTGAAATAGGAATGATCTAGAGACACCCTGACCTTAGTTGGGACCTCTAAAAGAGAAAGACGTGAGATATGCCTACCATAAGAAGGAATCCAATCCCCAACTTGGACCTTCATGACAAGGTCGGTGGACCTGGAGACATTCAGGCTCCAACTTGGACCTCCATGACTAGGTCAGTGGACCAACCTCTTGGAGATATCCTGGCTCCGACTAGGATCTTCGAACATGCATTCAGCAAACACCGACATAAGGAGACACCCCGACCCATGTTGGGACCTCCAAACTCAAAATCAAGAATCAACAACCATCTCGGATCTGATCTTGGGTCCAGGTAATGCTTGAAAGCAATGCATGGTGATAAGAAGGCCCTAGGTCTGATTGGGAAACCAATCTTGAAAAAACTCATTAGGGATTGCCTCAGCAACAAGCTCCAAAGAAATAAGTCTACCTTGGCCACTATGATGATCGGTCCTCAAGGGATAATTCAAACTTTAGTTCCACACCGAACATATATCCACTACAACCACTAGCCCTAGAGGGCTAATTTAGTTATTGATGACCTACCCTAAAGGTCTAATTAGAACTTAGACTCTATCCCAAACACAAGTTTGCTTCAACGACTAGTCTTGGTAGGCTAAAACTAGACTTCGATTCCTTTTTTTGAACCAAAATTTACTTCGGCTATGTGCTAAAAATCTGGCTATGGCCTTAAAGACTTGAGCATTTCAAAAAACAAAGAAGCAAAGTAGCAACAAAGTGCAAAAAATACAATTCTTTTTCATGAAGAAAAAAAGTTCATGTTACATCCACTTTGATTATAAGTCTAAGGTACAAAAAGAAAGTAAACAAATATAAAAGGGAGGAGCTTCGACCTCGACTTTGGAATCAAGGACCACCTCGGAGCGATCTTCAACTGTTGGGCCCTACCTTGTTCCAGAGTTTCTGACCCAAGAAATTATGATTTCTAGATGTGTAGGGATGGTCAGCACCATCTGGTGCCATTAGGTCTACTCGACATTAGGGTTTATAGCTGATGATCTGCAAGAACATTAGTTGTGATGATAGGCTTAGTGGTTGGCAATGCGTCTGAAGCTGAAGCAATATTTACTCCACCGACCTCAGCCTCATCTTTTGGATTCATCTCCAATAGTGCTGTTGAGGTAGGAGTAATATTTGTCCTACAATCCTCTGCCTTGTCCACCCTAGGTTGCCATCGAGGGGTGGCGCCAACATTCGCACCATCCTCCTCAGCCTTATCTGTGCTCTCCCCGAGTTTCAGGTTGTCGTGCCCCGAACCCAGCATTTAGATCGAATATGTGATGGCTGCATCCTCCCTAGGATAAAATCCTAAAGAATATGCAAGGCCTTAGAATTTATTACAATACCTCAATATTCATAAATAATAATGATCTACTGTTATAATACTTAGCAAAATTTTACACAATTACATATTCAATTTCTTTAATGATCCAATCAGATATCAATGACACTCTATCTATCCATCCACTCATCCGTAAATCTAAATCATAGCCAATCATAAGTATTCTGTAACTCTAAGGAGAAAAAGAGAAATGGAGGGTGTGAGTTTTATAGCCCAATAAAAATTTTTGTGTATCACATATGTATAATAATATAATTTAAAAATAATGATAAGCAATAAACACTACAAAAAAAATAAAAGTTTAGTGATCAAAAAATTGGTTGTAAAATAATAAAAAATTAGTTGCTAATTTATTTTGTGATCGATTTTGCGAACGATTTTAATCGGTTGCAAAAATTTTGGTTGTAAATATTTTACGATCGATTTTTTTGATTATAAATTTTTACGATCAATTTAGTTATCAAAAAATAAAAAAATAATTTAAATTTTATAATATTTTATTTTTTAAAAATCGATTGCAAAATTGATCGCTAAAATCGATCACAAAATCACTTGCTAAATTTATTAAAATATTTTTTATTAATAAATTGAACATAAAAATAATCATTAATTATTTTAATTTTTTTATTAATAAAATTGATCATAAAATTTATCACTAATTATTTTTAATTAATTTATCAATCATAATATTGATCATTAAATTTATTAAAATATTTTTTTATTAATAAAATTGATTGTTAATTATTTTTTAATTTTTTAAATTAAAAAATCAATCACAAAATTGGTTGTGAAATTTATTAAAATATTTTTTTTATTAATAAATCGATAATAAAATCAATCACTAATTATTTTTAAATTTTTTCTATTAATAAAATTGATCATAAAATCAATCACCAATTATTTTTATTTTTTTAATTAATTTATTGAGTGCAAAATCAATCATTAATTTTGTTAAAATATTTTTTAATTTATAAAATCAATCACAAAATTAATCATTAATTATTTTTAAATTTTTTTAATTAAAAAATCCATTACAAAATTAATCATAATTTATTTTTTAAAATATTTTAATTTTCAAAATCGATTGCAAAATCGATCACTAAACTTTTTTATATTTTTTTATTTTTATATTATTTTTTTATTATATTATTTTTATTTTTTATATATTTTATTTTTATATTATTATTTAAAATAAAATTCGATTGGCACGATCCATGGAGCGAGGAGTGGACCCGAGGTGTTTCCCACCTATTTCTCGTGGTCCACTGTGGACCGAGGGCATTTCCTATCCGTTTCTCATGGCTCACGGTGAGGGGAGACCGTCGCAGGTAGATCGACGAGGGGAGGACGTTGCGGGCGGTCACCGGAGAGGGGAGGGGAGCGGTCGTGGGTGGGCCGGCATGGGGAGGCTAGAGGGAAGGGGTGGCCATCGCAGGCAGGCCGGTGAGGGGAGGCCATCACGGGCAGTCGTCGGGGAGGAGAGGGGGGGCTGTCGCGAGTGGGCCAACTAAGGAGGCCGACGAGGGGAGGCCATCGTGGGTGGTTATCGGGGAGGGAAGAGGGGCCGTCGTGGGTGAGTCGATGAGGAGAGGCCATCGCAGGCAATCGTCAGGGAGCGGATGGCAGGCCGGGGAGGGAAAGAAGGGGTTCGGGCACCGAAGAGGGGAGGGGGGCCATCACAGGTCGATCGGCAAGGGAGGCCATCACGGGTGGATCGGTGAGGGGAGACCGTCGTGGGCGGTTGTCGAGGAGGAGAGATGGGGCCGTCGTGGGCAGGATGGCAAGGGGAGGCCAGAGGGGAGGGGAGGCAATTACGGGCGGGCTGGCGAGGGAAGGCCGTCGTAGGTAGTCACTGAGGAGGGGAAGAGGGGAAAAAGTCGGGGAGCGGAGGGAAAGAAAGTGGGTTATAAAGAAGAAATCGGTAGTGTCAATTTTTATTTTTTTCAAAATTTAAATTTACGATCAATTTTTTGGTTGTAAAATATTAAAAAAATTATGATAAAAAATTGATCGTAAAATACTTGAATAATTTTTTTAATCTATAAATAATTTTGTGATCAACTTTTTGATCACAAAATATTAACTTTATGATCAAAAAATTGGTCGTATAATTATTTATAGATTAAAAAAATAATTCAAGTATTTAGTGATCAATTTTTTGATCATAAATTTTTTTAATATTTTGTAACCAAAAAATTGATCGTAAATATATTTAAATTTAAAAAATAATTAAAATATTTTGTGACCAATTTTTTGGTTATAAAATTTTTTAAAAAAATTACAATAAAAAATTGATTGCATAATTATTTATAGATTAAAAAAATTAAGTATTTTATGATCAATTTTTTTATCATAAATTTTTTTAATATTTTGTAACTAAAAAATCGATCGTAAATTTATTTTACAATCGAATATAATTTTTTTTATTTTTTTTGAATATGATATAATTTTAAAATTTAAAGTTCATCTTCACTTTTTATTATCTAAATAATTATTATTAAAGTATCATCATAAAAAATTACCTCGAGCCGATAGCTCTAGCTATGTTGTTCAATAAAACTCGATTTCAATGATTACGAATAATCGTATGATATTTTGATAGATAGAGATCATCGATGGATTCAAAAATTTATAATGATAATTTTGGTGATATTTATAGTACACTATCAATATTTTACTTCAATTGGATATCATTATCATAATCAATTTAGCATGGGATGATTTGGATTATTAAATAAAAAATGAGTGATCAAAAGATCAAACGACATTCAATTATAAGACAATCTCTTAGATAAATGATCTTTGCTACTATTTTGATCATTATATGATGATGATCGTAAAATTCAAATCACATATATATGAACCATCTAAAACTATATGTCTCATGATACTCATTTTTAAAATTTTTAAATAATTATACTTATACTTTTATAAGATCTGCTTAACGTGGATGGTTCATATATGTGCGGTTTGAATTTTATGATCATCACTATACAGATAGTTAAAGTAATAGTAAAGATCATTTATTTAAAAAATTATCTTATAATCGGACATCATTTGGCCTTTTGATCACTCATTTTTTATTTAACGATCTAAATCATCTTGTGCTAAATTGATCATGATAATGATATTCGATTGAAGTAAAATTTTGATAGTATTCTATAAATATTATCGAGATCATCATTGTAAGCTTTTAGATCCATCGATGGTTTTTATCTATCAGATCATCGCACGATCGATCGTGATCATAGAAATCAAATTTTATTGATTAGCATAGCTAGGACTATCGGATCGAGATGATCTTTTGTAATGATATTCTAATGATAATTATTTAGATAATGATGATAAAGATAGACTTTAAATTTTAAAATTATATCATATTCAAAAAAAATAAAAAAATAAATATATTCGATTGTAAAATATTTTTACAATCAATTTTTTGGTTGTAAAATATTAAAAAAAATTATGATCAAAAAATTGATCATAAAATTTTTGAATTATTTTTTAATCTATAAATAAGTTTGTGATCAATTTTTTGATCATAAAATATTAATTTTATGATCAAAAAATTGATCGTAAAATTATTCATAGATTAAAAAAACTAATTCAAGTATTTTGTGATCAATTTTTTAGTCACAAAGTTTTTTAATATTTTGTAACTAAAAAATTGATTGTAAATATATTTAAATTAAAAAAATTATTAAAATATTTTATGATCAATTTTTTAGTTACAAAATATTAAAAAAATTTATGATCAAAAAATCAAACACAAAATTATTCATAGATTTAAAAAATAATTTAAATATTTTGTGAACAATTTTTGGTTGTAAATTTTTTAATATTTTGTAATAAAAAAATCAATCATAAATATATTTAAATTAAAAAATAATTAAAATATTTTGTAATTAATTTTTTGGTTGCAAAATATCAAAAAAAAATTTGATCAAAAAATTGGTCACAAAATTATTCATAGATTAAAAAAATAATTCAAGTATTTTGTAATCAATTTTTTGATCATAATTTTTTTTAATATTTTGGAACCAAAAAATTGGTTACAAATATATTTAAATTAAAAAATAATTTAAATATTTTGGGATCTATTTTTTTATTTCAAAATATTAAAAAAATTTATGATTGAAAAATTGGTGACAAATATATTAAAATTTTAAAAAATTAATATTTTATAAATTTATTTTTATATTTAACTTTTTGATTGCAAAATTAATCATAAAATTTTAATTTTACAACCGATTTTGCAACCAATTTTTTGGTTGCTATATTAATTTTTTTTATTATCGATCGTAAAATTTTAATTTTGTAATCAATTTTGCAATCGATATTTTTTGATTGCTATATTATTTTTTTAAATCGATGATAAAAAATTTTGATCACAAAGTTGGTCACAAAATTGGTCGCAAATTTCAATCGAAAAATTTGATCGCCAAATTGATCACAAAATCATTGTTCTCCTGTAGTAAAAGCCTAAAATCTCATATCCAATATTTAAAATAATACAAACATCCATAAAATATGGATCAATTATTTGTCTTGTCAAAAGAGATGTATCATCATATATCAATAAGTGAAATACTTTTATTCAATATTAGTTTTACATTTTGTCATCTGTTTCTCTTAGCATAATTCAAGTTTTCTTAGTCTTTTTCTTTTTCGACTATGGACTAACCAAAATCATACCTCAATCTTAATCTGACATAAGCCCATGAGGGTTGTCCCAAGCATAAGCTTCTCGTGGGCTATCCCAGGCATAAGCCTCTGACCAACTGTCTCACGTATGAAAGTTCATGGGGGCTGTCCCAGGCATAAGCTCCTGATGAACTATCCCAGATATAAGCTCCTGATCGACTGACCTAGACAAAAGCTCCTAGAGGCTGTCCTAGGCATAAGCTCCTAGCGGGCTATCCTAGGCATAAGCTTCTAACGGGTTGTTCCATGACGAGGCTAGTCCAAACTATATCTTTTTCATTCAATTATTACATATTGATTTTATCAAATCAATTCTAATTTACAGTGTGATCAAAATACGTATGTCATATCAATATAATCGTATCATCAATTATTAATATATATATATATATGTCAATACATAATGTATGCATACTGAAAAATCATACAAGAAACAATAATGTCTCAATATGATAAATCCATCAACATGAATCCAATGATATAAATCTAACGATAAAAATAGTATATATACTGATGATCATATATAAAAATTCTTACCTCTATTGATGATTAATTCAAATATAGATATCCATGAACTCAATCTACGAACTTGAAATCAACATATTTTACTTGATACCTTCTAGTATAAACAATTACATCTCTACATGATCCAGATCGAATATAAAAATCATAGATGATTAGGGACAATGAAAAATTATGGTGAACGATCCTACTATAAGAATTCCAATATCCCTCCTAGGATCAACCAAGATCTAGATTTGTTTAAATACCTAGACCCTCCATAGGTCCATAAGACATCTAGAGAGAGAAATTTATGAAGAGAGAGAAAATTCTAAAGATAGAAAGTAGAGAGAGAAATAGGAAGAGAAATTGGTAGAGAAAGAAAGTGGAGAGAGAAACTCATTGGGTTTACAATCTAGGTCTCAAGAACCCTACTCAATATTCTTCAGTTAAAAAATTACTACAGAATCAAATTTAATATTTTAAAATAAAGTTCATCAGATAAAATTCATGTTTCTAAAATCCTCAATTGAAATTCATCAAGGATCTATCCACCAAGCCCATGATCCTTTTAAGCTAGCCTCTTAACTCAATAATTAAAATAAAAGAGAGAAATAAATTAGTTAATTAATTAAACTAAGAAAGAAAGGAAAATAAAGAAGGAAGAGAGAGAGAAGAGAAAACCCTCTCTTCTCTTTTCTTCTTCCAAAAATAGGGGATTCCTACCCCTTCTTCTCCTAAAGGCGACGGTGGAAGACTCGGGTCCAGCCACATTTGGCAGCTCTTGCAAACAGCGAGACTATGACCCCATCCATGACCATCGTTGACGGCAGTGTGGCAAAAATAGAGGAAAAGGCTTCAAAACAAAGGAGCCCTATTCACGCCCAAACCGATGGCTTGTCAGTCCAAATCCATGCGACGACAGTGATTGCAAGGTCGAAGAAAAGAAGAGAGGGAAGAGTAGTCCTGTTACCTCGGTTCGGTGATGCCAAAAGAAGAAAAGGCGGACGATCTTTTTCAGCATAAATCAAGAAAAACTCGGAAGGAAAACTTGGGAGATTGACGGCAATTTTCCAAACAATCGATGATAATTTCTCGAGGAATTCGTGAGGAAATTCAAGGGAGGGGAAGAGTCCTTTTATAGATGGATATTTAGAGATTTAATCCGAGTTTTTGAGGGCTCCAAAAACCCCCTTTCCTAGCCAAAGTCGGAGAAGAGGAAGACTCCCAATATTTTGAGGGCCCCAAACACCCCATTTCCTAGTCAAAGTCAGAAAAGGGGAAGACTCTCGAGAAGAGTCTTCAGCACCCATGTGCACAGCGCATGGGGTTTCTTCCTTTTTTTTTTAATTTTCTTTTTGATTGCTTTAAATTTCATATAAAAAAAATCAAAGGGGCGGGTCCTTACATTCTCCTTCCCTTAAAATAATTTTATCCTCGAAATTAGCTGGCTTGTGATACAAATTTTAAAAGTACATATCTATCATGTCATCCTCGAGCTTCCAATGGGTTATCTTACATAGTACTTATTTTATAAGATCTCAATATAATAAATTTATATGACATCTAAACTTGTTTCTTCATATCGATTTCTCAACTTTTCTTAAAGAATAGCAACATTTCAACCTTGTATGAAAATACCATTTTTTTTATTACATTGATTGATTAACTCCATGTAGAAATCTTAATCAGCCCAAACTACCTTTAATGGAAACTAAAGGAAGCCTGACATCGAACACTTTTCATAATCACAGACTTCTTTTCTTCTTTAGCCTTCCAACAATTTAACAATTAGACTTCTATCTTAAGAAAACTTAACCTTCTTTATTAGATTGAGTAACATGTTAATCTTGAAAAATAAGATTTATGCCAAAACATCCTAGGTTCGAGCCTAACCAAAGAACTATCAAGCCGTTAACAATAAACTTGAGATGTCTAGGGTTCTTCTTGGCATTATCTACAATAAAATAACTTAGTGGCAAAAATTTCATAGCTATGTTCAGATTAGGTCAGAAATTAGTAGGCATCCTTTCATTATCTATAAAATCCTTCCTTACTTGCAAACCAATGTCTCCATTATAGTATCTTTTGAATCAAAGGAATAATGTTTCCAATCTATTCAAACCATCATACTTTTGCAGTACATTCTAATCTATATTTATCCAATTTTGGAGGTTTATCGAAAGAATTCTGATAAGAACACCATTGTACATTAGAATCTAAGAAAGATCCAACCTTCCCAAATTTTAGATAGAACTTAAGCCAAAACATTAAGTTTCTTTGTCTTTATTATGCTCGAGCATATCGCATCAAAATTAAATCTTAAAGCCACTTTCTATATTTGAAACCATTGCATAAGCTTCCATCACATATCGAGAACCCCATGAATCTATAATTCATTGAAGTGAGTTAACCTTAGATTCATCTGATGGTTAATTAGGTAACTACAACCAATCTTTCTTTGTAAAAGGCTTAACTCCAAACTCTAACAACTAGAAGATCTCAAGTCAGCATCCCAGTGGGCAGAATTAACTCAGTTAGTTCTCCTAGAGCTTCCTTTATCATGATCCTTAGCACCAATAAATAAACCGATATGAAATCTTGTCCCTTATTTGTTAGAACTCATATTTGTCTTCCAAAATTCAACAACAACAAGATACCTTAAGTCAGCTTAGAAATCTAATAATTAATGCACCCATTATCTTCAACAAACATAAGTAAGATCAAGTAATCCAAAGATGGTGATACAAATTATTAAAGACTCCACCAAACTGTATATATCATGCTCTCACAATAAAATCCAACCTACTAATAGAATCAAATACACTTTTCATTTACATGAGAGTTTCATACATAATCCTCTTGTAGAATTAATGCTCGAAAATATTTTTTTCTCACATAATGCAATTCTTTCTTAGGCTATATTCTAACAAACTTCCTTTCGATAAGCCCAAAATTATGATAATCAAATGATTGATATCAAAATCAGAAAAATCATCATGATCTTCACTTATATCAAGTTTAGAATTTCAAAATCATCTAAATAACAGTTGAACAAGTATACTCAACATAGCATGTCAATATATCCTACTTTATTCTAAGATCAACACCTCTTATGCATAGGTCAAACCCTATTTATTGAAATCCAAGGCATAACTCATCTAATTCTATTATACATATCGAATGCCGTGTATGCATAAACTTCATCACAATACCTAGTGATCCAAAATCTAAATTTTGAATCCTTTCTACTACTTCTATCATGTCCCTAGTCGCTTATACAATAGTCCTAAGTGATCATGATCTTATGCTCAAATACCACTTAAGTCACACGTCCCTAGTGATCATAACCATAAACTCTGATATTATTTGTCACATCCTTATTAATCATAACCTTATGCTTAATACCTCTTAAGTCACAGTCCCCAAAGGTCATAAGCTTAAGCTTTGATATTATTCTGTCATACTCTATTGACTATAATCCAAAGTTTTGATATAACTTATATCACAATCCCTAGTGATGTTAAACCGAAGCTTTGATACCACTCTACCATATTTCAATGACTTATGCCACGATCCCAAATGATCATAATCTAAGCTCTGATACTACTCTATCATGCTCCGAACCCAGCATCCAGATTGGATACATGATGACCGCATACTCCCTAGGACAAAATCCTAAAGAATATGCAAGACCTTATAATTTATTACAATACCTCAATATCTATAAATAATAATGATCTACTGTTACAACACTCAGCAAAATTTTATACAATTATATATTCAATTTTTTCAATCATCCAATCAGGTATCAATGATGCTCTATTAATCCATCCATTCATCCATAAACCCAAATCATAGCCAATCATAAGTATCCTGCAACTCTGAGGAGAAAAAAAGAAATGGAGGGGTGTGAGTTTTACGATCCAGTAAGAATCTCCACATATCACATCCGTATAGTAATATAATATAAAAATAATAATAAGCAATAAAGCATGAAATCTCATATCCAATATTCAGAATAATGCAGACATTCACAAAATATATGTCAATTATCTATTTTGTCAAAAGAGATGTGTCATCATATGTCAATAAGTAAAATACTTTTATTTAACATTAGTTTCATATCTTGTCATCTATTTCTCTTATCATAATTCTAATTTTCTTAATCTTTTTTTTTTCTGACTTTGGACTAACCAAAATCATACCTCAATCTTGGTCTGACCCAAAATTCTACGTGTAAGCCCGTGGGGGCTATCCCAAGTATAAGCTCCTGATGGGCTATCCCAAGCATGAGTTCTTGACCGACTGTCCCACATATAAAAGTCCGTAGGGGCTATCCCGGCATAAGCTCTTGGCAGACTGTCTCAGATATAAGCTCCTAACCAACTGTCCCATGCATAAGCTCCTAACAGACTATCTCAGGCATAAGCTCCTGACAGACTGTCTCATGACGAGACTAGTCCAAACTATATCTTTTTCATTTAATTATTATATATTGATTTCACTAAATCAATTCTAATTTACAGTATGATCGAAATAGGTATGTCATATCCATATTATCATATCATCAATTACTGATATATATATATATATATGTCAATACATAATTTATGCATACTAAAAAATCATACAAGAAACAACAGTGTCCTAACATAATAAATCCGTCAACATGAATCTAATAACATAAAACCAATGATATAAATCCAACAATAAAAATAGTATATATAATGGTGATCATATACAGAAATTCTTATCTCTACCGTTGATTAATTCAAATATAGAAATTGATGAACTCCTCAATCTACAAACTCGAAATCAAGATATTTTGCTCAATACCTTCTATTATAAATAATTACTTTTTTAGATGATCAAGATCAAACATAAAAATCTTAGATGATTAGGGATAGTGAAAAAGTACGGTGAATGATCCTAATATTAGATTTCAATAACCCTCCTAAGATCAACCAAGATCTAAATTTGTTTAGGTACCTAGACCCTCCACTGGTTCATAAGACATCTAAAGAGAAAAATCTATGAAGAGAGAGAAAATTTTAGAGAGAGAAAATAAGGAGAGAAACTGGTACAGAGAGAAAATGGAGAGAGAAACTCATTAGGTTTACAATCTAAGTCTCAAGAACTCTACTCAATATTCTTCGGTTTAAAAATTACTATAGAATCAAATTTAATATTTTAAAATAAAGTTCATGAGATAAAATTCATATTTCTAAAATCCTTAATTGAAATTCATCAAGGATCTACCCACCAATCCCATGATTCTTTTCAGCTAGCCTCTTAACCCAACAATTAAAATAAGAAAGAAAAATTAATTAGTTAATTAATTAAACTAAGAAAGAAAGAAAAATAAAGAAGAAAGAAAGAGTGAAGAGAAAATCCTCTCTTCTCTTTTCTTCTTCTAAAAATAGGAGATGCCCACCCCTTCTTCTCCTAAGGGTGATGGTGGAAGACTCGGGTCCAGGCACCTATGGCGGCTCCCGCAAATGGTGAGGCTATGACCCCATCCATGACCATCGCTGATGGCGATCGATGGCAAACTAGAGGAAAAGGCTTCGAAACAAAGGAGCCTGATTCACGCCCAAACTGGCTTGCCGGTCCAAATCCACACGACAATAGATTGCAAGGCCGAAGAAAAGAAGAGTAGGAGTAGTCTTGTTACCTCGGTCCGGTGATGCCAAAAGAAGAAAAGGCCGGTGATCTTTTCTGTCTAAATCAAGAAAAACTCAGAAGGAAAACTTGGGAGATCGGTGATGATTTTCCAAAGAATCGGTGACGGGTTTTCGAGAAATTTGTAAGAAAATTCAAGGGAGGGGAAGAGCCCTTTTGTAGATGGATTTTTAGCGATTTAATCTGAGTGTTTCGTTCTCATAAGTCTAACCATCAATATTTTTTCCAAGTATATAATAGAGTGATTTAATAATGCAAATGATTCAAAGAAAGTGTTGTTCTTTAATTTAGCGATATATATCGTCCGTAATGCGGCTAAAGAAATGCAGTTGACCCTGAGTCAATGGAACCTAATTCTAACCAATTCTGGACATTCTGGAATCGACCTTAAACAGGATTTAGTATTCCCCTTTGGTAAATTCCTTCAATATTTTAGTTGCTCAGTGTGGGCAGTTGCAGCCAAATCAATAAGAGTAGGGCTTAAAGGTCTTCTTGTCTCCATCATCCAACTATCCGGCCTTCCACTTCCTCGAGAATTGGACAAATTACTTTTAACAAAGCGCCTCCATTGGATTGCTTTTAACAAAGGTAAAGAATGCTACCAGAACCTTTTTTTATTCTTTATCAATATATTAGCCTATCTTGTTTGTCTAGACACTTCATCATCACTAAATCTTAGTTTTAGAGGATGGCGCAATCCCACTAGTGACAGTAGTTGGTTCCTAGGAGGCAGAGACAATGGTAATATTATATCCATCTCTTTATGTTATCCCACATCTTAGATTAGATCACATTCTTTCGTCCAAAGTTATTGGAAGTCAGTTGAATCTCCCTGGAGCTAATGGTATGTGATGTAACTTTGAATGGTAATTTGGAGCTAAGTTTGGCCATTAATTAGAGCTGGTATGTGAGGCTGGAATTTGTTTAGAGGTTTATGATTTAATTTAACAAGACATGGATAAAAAAATTCATGGATTAATTAATGGATTCGTGTTGGGTTAGGTCTGAAATTTATTGGTAAAACCAGGAGTCCGCAAACCTTTTACATTGACTGTGGCTAGGATCCATTGTTGCTAGATCTGACAATGGAGGAGGATAGAATCTGAATCAAGGGCTGCACTTAGGAGTATAGAAGGGTTTGGATTGGATTCAGAATTCGGTTACCAGACGAATTGGAAAGAAGGATTCACCTTCCTTCGTGAGAATCCACTGTTGGATCTGCTTCGAGATCTATGCAGATGGGTGAATGAGAAAGATTGGAGTACTTTGAGATCTATGCAAGATGAGATTCAACAGTTGATATTGTGAAAAAAAGATCAATCATTTTTTTTGTATGTGAAAGATAAAACCTGAACCCATTACTAGCCTTTCTCTAGCTAGGTTCCCCATGAAGGACCAAGTTTGCCACCACGCAACGTTTTTTCGTTGGACCGGTGAAGAGCCAATGCCTGGATTGTGCGACTGCTTGGTGCACCAAAAAAGGGTATCCAGGGTTTGGATGGCAGGGAAAAACACAGAAAACAGAGAACAAAAGATGGAGAGGAGAAATTAAAATGGAGCAGCAAAGAGGGGTCAAGAAGGATCTGCTGAGGCTATTTTCATGGCAGAATAGATTGACTTGGGATGAGTTATTTAGCTCAAAACAAACTACTTCGAGCCCATTGCACCATTGCAATATTTAGATGAATTCTGCATCATTGCAGAGAATGAAGGATGCTTTGAGGCACCTGTTTTACATACACAAAAAATTCATGGAACCCATGACTGTTGATCTGGTGAATCCACAACCAGCCATGTTTGGCAACAAATCTTGCAAGTTGCACCAATCTCCTCTTGTCACGTGACAAGAGAATTGTTTGTGAGCAAATTTTTTCGGACTGAATATGAATCTGATGCTGGTATATCCATATTTGTATCAATATTTTTTCAACGGATACAAATACGGATATAGATATTAAGGAGATACCAAATTAGTATCCATATTTATAATAACTAGATATGGATACAAATCGGATATTAAACATATCCATATTATTTTAAATGAAAATGGATGCAAGCTGGATGTTAGTTGTATCTATCCAAATACAAACATAGGTGATATACTATTTGGACATAAATCAGAAATCACATGGAATTTAACCATGCAAACTTATTAAATAATATAATTATAAAGATGGATATGAAATTCACCACCAAGATTGCAAGCGACGCCCCTAAATAGGTAATGGTCCAAGATATAGTCATTAAATTCACATAGAGACTGATTTGTCCAAGGTTTTGGATCATTAATCTGACTTGATTTATAGTAAAAATATATTAAAATTAAAATTATTTAAATAACATATATAACATATATAAAGTTAATATTTTCTGTACTTCAAATCATTATTATTTTTTAATTACAATATAAATAAAAAGAATCATGAGTTATCTATTTTTAATGAACTCTTAGAAAATATATGAACATATAAATATGTCAAAGTTATCAATAATTTTAAATACTTTAAAAAATATTTTTAAATATTACGAAAATGAAGATATTTTTTATTTTTCATCAAAAAAGAGGAATAATTTTCTATAAAAAATACAATATTATACTATATTTGAGATGACATAATTTATAATGTGAAGAAGTTTTGCATAAGTATAATAAATGATAATTATACATTAGAAGTTCATGCTGTCATAATGTTGGGGATCAGACAAAAATTCGAGATGTTGCTTATAGACTTTTTTAACTGGATATCTGCATCCACATTTGATTCCTGAAAAAATCTGAATATCTGAATTTGATTGGATATGAGGTTTCTATCCAAACCAAATATGGGCATGGATTCAATCAGATAATATTCGACCTATTTTCAGCCTTACTTGGAATGAATTCATTAACTTTATATAAATTACAACATATTGTTCTTCTACAATTACAAAAGAATACAATGATCTACCATATAAGTTACACATCACCTATATGCATAGCCTAATGAGATATTGATTAGACGGCTTGGACTAGCCATACGAGGAAAGCTTGACCATCCTACAAAGAAAGCTTATTGGCACTCTCAATTTTGAGTTTGAATTCACATTTCCAACCGTCCTCTTGAATTGGAACATGGATATCTGAAAAGCTCTACTTATTAAAACTTGTTCTTGTTCAAGCGCCTCCATAAAATTATCTGCAAGTTGGTCTTACTAGAACATATGCTATATAGAAAGTACTCCAGCTTTAATTTTTTCATGAACCAAATGGCAATCTATTTCAGTGTATTCGATTTGTTCATGAAAACTAGGTTAGCTGCAATGTGAAGAGCTGCTTCATTGTCATACAAAAATATAGCTTTGCTATGTGATGCTCCAAGATATTTCAAGAGTGCTTTCAACCATATAAGCTCACAGACTGCAATTGCCATTGAATGACATTCTACTTCCATAGAGGAACAAGATATCATGGACCTTTTTTGTCTTCTAAGAGATTGGACAAGCACTCAACATAGTGAAATAACTATAGTTGATCTTTTGGTCATAGGCTAGCTAGCCCAATCTAAGTTGCAAGAGGCTCACATGTAGAGCTAGATAACTATTGGTGAGAAGGAGAATGTCTTTGCTAGGTGATGATTTAAGATAGTTTACTTCCAAGTGGTTGGGTCTTCTATAGAGCAACATAATTACTAGTCAATAGGAGATGCTGATCCATGGGAAATCCGCTAGTTTTGAGTCCAACAAACTAGTCTCAATAACTATCTAAGGCATATTTTTGTTGACAAAATAAATTCTATTAGGAACCAGGCTACCATGATGTCTCGAAATATTTTCACTACCCAGGTCTCAAGTACAGGAAAACAGACTTGAGAGGTAAATAAAGAGAAATCTGGTTTAGATTATTGGAAACCAGCTTCATTAAAGGTGAATGAGAATTTGGTGAACCATTGTGAGAGACCTGCTTCTACCCATAAATGGATTTGAAGGTGCATACTCTATGCTTCCCCTTTTGTGCGAATCATGTACATGTAGACCTCCTCATTATGCTCAAAATGTAAAAATGAATTACAAACATCCAGTTGATGTAAATTCCATTCTTTAATTGATGGTAATACGAGCAACCATTGGATAGCTGCTGGTGCAAATGTGTCATTGAAACAAGTTCTTCAACCTGTATCCCTTACCACTAGGGCATGCTTTATACTTTTCCATTTTTTCATTTACTTTGTATTTTATAAGCCCATTTGAAGCCAATGAGTTTCTTGCAAGTGAAAGTGCGTTTGGGAGCAAGTGTCATTTTCTCAAGAGATTTAATTTCTTAATCTGATTTGGAAAAAGGAAGTAACTCTATTAATCCGCTTAACTTGAAAGAAAAAAAGAAAATTTTTAAAAATATAGTCTAGGTCCCCTTTCCTTTCATTGCTGAATAATAAATTAAGTTACAACTTTCCTTTATATTAGTGAGGTCTATCTTTGCACAATTTGAGCCAGATTCTTTTTCTATTTGAAAGAAGATAAAATTGTTTCAAAATAGACATGATTAGTGAAAATAATCATAAAAAAGATAAAATCATATGGAAGGTAAATGTCATCTTCTATATCAACTTGATCTTTAACTGCTCCACCGAATTCTTTTTGGATGAAGAGATATGCTTGATTTAACTCTTTTCTGAAAAAATTTCGTATTGATTGGCTCATTTCAAGGTCCAAAAGGCAGAATATGATCTTAATTAGAAAAAAAGAGGCATCACTTGTAGAGTTCAAATACTTACATGATTTCAGAAAAAAAAAATCAGTAGGATGTTACTAGTAAGTTATGACTTCCAGAAATTTGATGCATGATTCGATTTTTCAATGTAGTAGATCTCACTTCTAGACTCTATCCAACACTTCTGAAATGGTCAGAGAGATCTACATCAAATTTGATTATCCTTCTAGATTATTTATTGTTGACCCAAAGATTTATTTTGATGAATATAAAATATTTAAGTATTTATATAGGTACTAATGAGTTGTTGAAGTTTATATTAAGAAACATTTCAAAATGCTAAAGTCATTCTTAGGAAGTATTGCATGAACGCCAATTAAGGAAGAAGCCATGTCATGAAAAATAAAATAAAAAAGGTTAAGAGCCGACTCGACATTTCAAAAAGTCGACTAGTATACAAATATTAAGTGGCATGGTCTACAAGTCGACCCCTACTTTTATTGAGTCAACTCTCTTAGCTAAATGGAGAATTGGATTTTTCAGTACTGGCCTTAAGTCAACCACTATTTGACCTTGAGTCGACTCTCTCAGAAAGATAGAGAGTTATATGTTTCAAGCCAAACCTCGAGTCGACCCCTAATTCTGTCAAGCCGACTCATAGTTATCTCGAGTTAACCCTTATTTGGTCTTGAGTCGACTCACCTGTGACTAATAGCTCCAACAACTAATTTTGTAAAAATTTCATAAGTATACAAAATGAGTCTATAGCTAAGTTTTGGTTTTCAATGGCTAAACATGGCTTTTTTGATGTTTTAAAGGCTACCAAACAAAAAAAAAGAGCTAAGAAAAAGAGAAAAACAAAGCGAAAACCTAAGAGCATTAAGTGAGCATTCAAGAAAAAATTACAACCTTCCAACCATCAAATTCTTGAAGATTCAAGTGGTTTTTAGAGAAAGAAGAGCGCATAAATTATCAAGCTTCCTCGATACAATTTTTAAGAGCTTCATCAACTTTTCTTTGCTCTTTTGGAAGCTTTTTATTATGCTCTTTATTGTATTTCTAATTCACTATTGTAAACAAGTTTCAATTGAAATTGAAACTTAAGGAAAGGCCTATCTAAGCTTTAAATTGGAGTGAGATTGTTTTGTAAGCCTAGGATTGGCTTGAGGGTGTAGTTTTGGTTGATTTTCATTGAGAAAATTGACTGAATTTTGATCGTGAGCCCAAAAAAATAATCAAGCCATAAGCTTGGAGAGATAGATTATAGTGAAATTCCCAAAGATGGCTTGGGGATTGGACATAGGTGCTAAGTTTGATGCCAAAACATTATAAAACCTTTGTGTTTGCTTGTGCCTTGTTGTTTATTTTCATTGCTTATTATTTGCATCATCATACTTTTGTTTATATCATCCCCCTCGCTCACGTTGTCTCACTTAGCTTAATTATTATACACAGCAAGTTTTTATTTCTTAAAAAATCTAATTCACCCCCACCTTTTGGGTAATCTATCTGGACCACAAGTCATATTAAAGCTTGATACTTAGTCCCTTTTGATATAACTATTAAGAGTAATAGATTTGATGGTAACCCAAATTGGTGTGTCACATGTCAAAGGACAATCGACAAATAGATCTTCATTGTTTAATAGCATAAATTAAATTTATTGGAAAGCATGCATGTATATTTTCATTCAAGCAATTGATTATGATCTTTCAAGTATTATAATCAATGATCCACATACATCCACAATCATGATAGATATCATTATCACTTCTCGACCTAAAAAGGATTAAGATGCCTTAGATAAGAAAATAGGTCAACTAAATGCAAAAATCATAAGTATTTTTTTATTGCTCTCTTGCTACTAGTGAATTTAATAGAATTTCTACTTATATTTCTACTAAAAAAATATGAGATAAACTAGAGGTTACTCATGAGAGTATCTACTGACCTCATGATTGATTTTGATGATCGTCAAACTTTGAATATTTATGAATCTAACTATATGTTTCAAGAATAAATGTATGTCTTTTTAGAAGTTTAAATTGAAGAAATAATATATGAAAAAGATCTCCTCAAAAGTCACTAAGTCAAGGGCCTCAAAGAAGAAATTTCAAGCTTTAGACTTAGTAGAATCGACCCCAAGAAGAAAGAAGTTGACCCCTGCACTAAAACGAACTGAAATAGAAAAGATTTTGAACTTCATGATGCAAGGAGTCGACTCCAAAGAGAAAGGAGTCGATCGACTCTGGTATGTTGGAATAGAACTAGCACGAAGGTGAGTCGACTCCTATGTTGGATGAGCCAACTCGATCTCAGAAGATAGAGAACTATTTTTCAGACCCTATGACTGAGCTGACTCATCAGAAATTTGAATGGACTCGTAGGTAACTGGAGTTGACCTCAAAGAAAATAGAGTCACCCCAAGTACGGGGACAGCATGGCTAATTTTTTGCATCACTTCCAACGTGCATTTCTCCATCCTAACAGCTAGTTCAAGTCCTCCAATGGTCCAAACTCCCTCTCTAGCTATTATGAAGCCTACTAAAAGATGGAGAATCAAAAGAAAATAGAAGTTAGTAGATTAAGAGAGAAAAATCTTAAATTTGTGAGAGTTCTATTGAACATCCTAGAAAAAGAGAAAAGAGAGAAACTTGAGCATCAAATTCAAAGGGCATCAAGAGCGATCTTCCATAACTTCCCCAACTTCCTCTCAGCTTTAAAAAAGAGTGATCGAGCTTCAAAAAGAGCAATATTTCAATCTCTTCTTTGTGCATCAAAAGATTTTATATTTTTGTGTCTTGATTTTGTGCTGAAATTACTTATCTTTGTATTTTGATTTCTTTATAAGTTTTTTTAGAGAAAAAAACTTAGGGTAAAGGCCCGTCCAAGCCCAAAATTGGATATTATAGATTTTGGTTGGTGAGTCCATAAAATAAACTGGATTGATTATGAGCTCAAAAAATAATCAGTGTAAGGATGTAGTTGGTGATCCTAGAAAACTGACTGGGTTTGTTTGTGATCTCAGATTAAAACAAACACACTATAGTCGGATGATTATAGTGAAATTCTCAAGAGGCTCTTCGAGAGTGGACGTAGATATGGAGTTGCACCGAACCACTATAAATTATTGCGTTTGTGTTGTGCGCTCTTGATTTGTATGCCTTGTATCATTTTTATTATTACATAGTTTTACTTATTTCACTGTTATATATTATTTACTCTTCATAAACACTCAAATAAGTTTAATTTAAAGCACATACTTATTTAGATTATTAATTTAGTTAAAATTTTAAAAGAATTCAATTCATCCTCCCTCCACTCTTGGGTTGCTACCTTTCTGGGCAACAATTGGTATTAGAGTAGGAGCTTTATTATTTGTTGTTGACCTGACGATCTAGAATCAAAGATCATGACAACCCAAATTGATTCTTTATTTAATAAAGGTCATTCTATAGATAGACCCCAATTATTTAATAGATCTAATTATATCTATTGAAAAGCTAGGTTGAAAATATTCATACAAGCACATGATTATAATTTATGGAAGATTATAATCGATAGCCCACACACATCCAATGCATTAATTTATGATAAAGAAATGATTAAACTAAATACTAAGGCCATGAATATACTTTATTGTTCGTTAGATTTAAATGAGTTTAACTTGATTTCCTCTTGTATTTCAGCCAAACAAATTTGGGATACATCAGAAGCAATCTATGAATTAGGAGCAAAACAAGAAGAAGAATTATGCTCCAAAGATGATAAAGATGCACCCCCCAACTTATGCCTCATGGGTCATGTGGATAAAAAGAAGAAGAAGAAGAGGAAACAAAGAAAAAAAATATTGATTAAGGGGGAGCAAGACAAAGAAAAGCAAAATGAAAAAGAGGAAGAAGGTATAGCAAATCCTTGCCTCATGGCTCACAACGATGAGGTAAAAAATGAAATTCCTTTCAATTTTTTTTTTGATAAATTATATGAGGTCTTTAATGATTTAATGGATGAATATAAAAAGATAGGACTAAAAAATAAAGAACTCAAAAAGTCTAGTATGCTTTTGGCTGAAGAAAAGAACAAAATATTGATGGAAAAAGAAGAACTTTTGAAGGAAAAGAATGTATTAGTTGAAAAAAAAATCTTTTGAAATCTAAAAAATTTCTTATACAAGAAAATGATAATCTTAGAAAAGAGATTGAAACATTGAAGCCTATACTTGAAAAATTTGTAAATGGTTCACAAAAGCTTCAATTAATTTTGAATAATCAAAAGACTATTTTCGATAAAGTGAAAATTAGTTACAACTCAATAAGAAAAGAGAAAATAGTCAAAAATATATTTTCAAGAGCTTCTCATGAAAATCATTCAATTATTCGCTATAGATGTAACAAAATAGGATATAAAATTTCAGAATGTAATATTAAAAAATTGGTGATACTTTGCTTAAACAAATTTGGGTTCCAAAAGGAACCATGTGTTTTAACTCAATTGGACCCAAGATAGCTTGGATACTAAAAATTAAGAAATAATTTTGTAGGAATAGTAAGCATCCAAAGGTGTGAAAAGAGTTAATTCTTAAAAAGGGATGCTTAGGACTTAAAGTGGATAGGTGATGATATTTGGTAAAAGCTAAACTTTTCACACATCATACTATCATTATTTGTTGAATTTACATTGCTTGATTGATTGATTTTGATGACTTTTAAGTGTTTGCAATAATCTTATTTCATGATTTGAATATTTGATGTATTGACTTTTATGCTCTCTTAAGTCTATCCATCATTTTGATTGTTGTAAACAAAAGTTTTATTTTAAATTTAGCATGCTCTCAAATCCTTCATAACATGATATTACTTAGGAAACTTAAATTAAAATGAGCTTGATGGCATATGAAAATATTTGGTTGCAAAACTATCAAATTAATTTTTGACATTCTTATAAGACATGTAACTATTGAAATATTTTAAAAATTATTTTATTTGAAAAACTTCAAGATAAGTCATCAAATCATAAAAGATCACATGCTTGATGTATTGATTTGCATTGCATCTTAGCTTGAACCCTTAAAGATTTAAAATTCCTCTAGTCGAACCTAAATTTTAGAGCTTTCATCTAGTTTTTCCTTAATTTCTCTTTGATTTGTTTTGATTAATTTTTAAACTCCCAATTGATTAATTTTTTGATCCCCCAAATTGAGTTGAATATCATTCTTGATCCTTGATTTGATTGTCCATTGATTTCTATTTATTTTGATCAATTTTTTTAATTTGAAACTCTTTGATCTAAGATGGGTTTTTTAATCAAAATTTTCCAAGGCTCTATTCATCCTTTCTTATTTTTTTTGAGGTGAAACCATTTTCAAACCTCTCTTCGTTCAAAATTGGATCTCCTGTCTCCATTTCTATACTATTCTTGTGGTTTTTGTTCTCCAATGGCACTCCGAAAGTAATTCATCCAGATAAAAAGTAATTCTCCAATGGCACTCGATCTCAGAAGACAGAGAATAATTTTTCAGATCTTATGGTTGAGCTGATTCATTAGAAATTCGAATCGACTCGTAGGCAACTAGAGTTGACCCCAAGAGAAATGGAGTCAACCCCAAGCACGGGGACAGCACAACGGCTAATTTTCTACATCACTTCCAATAGGCATTTCTCCACCCCAACGGCTAGTTTAAATCCTCCAACAGTCCAAACTCCCTCTCCAGCTATTGTGACACCTATTAAAAGATGAAGAATCAAAAGAAAAAGGAGGAAGTTAGTAGATTAAGAGAGAAAAATCTTAAATTTGTGAGAGTTCCATTGAACATCCTAAAGAAAGAGAAAAAAGAGGAACTTGAGCATCAAATTCAAAGGGCATTCAAGTGCAATCTTCCACAACATCTCTAACTTCCTCTCAGCTTTAAAGAAGAGTGATCAATCTTCATAAAGAGCAACATTTCAGCCTCTTCTTCATGCATCAAAAGAGTTTATATTTTTATTTTTTGATTTTGTGCTGAAATTAATTATCTTTGAATTTTGATTTCTTTACAAATTTCTTTAGAAGAAAAAACTTGGGGTAAAGATCTGTCCAAGTCCAAAATTGGACATTGTAGATTTTGGTTGGTGAGCCCGTAAAATCAACTGAGTTGATTGTGAGTCTAAAAAATAATCAGTGCAAGGTTGTGGTTGGTGATCCGAAAAAACTGACTGGATTTGTTTGTGATCATGGATTAAAACAAACACACTATAGTCGAGTGATTATAGTAAAATTTTTAAGAGACTCTTGAAGAGTAGACGTAGATGCGGGATTGTGTTTGTGCTATGCACTCTTGATTTGCATACCTTGTATCATTTTTATTCTTGCATAGTTTTACTTATTCTATTGTGATATGTTATTTACTCTCCACAAATGCTCAAATATTTAATTTGAAGCACATACTTGATTAGATTATTAATTTAGTTAAAATTTTAAAAGAACCCAATTCACCTATCCTCTTGGGTTGCTATTTTTCTAGGAAACAGTATCAATCAAAATAAAGAATTCAAAAATGCTTGTTAATAAATATGAATTATTTAGAATGGAATAAAATAAATCAATACCAAAATATTTACTGAATTTATTGATATTATTAATGATCTTAAAAGCTTAGAAAAGTCTGTTGGAAAATCGGCAGGACTTCAAGCATGCAATTTCAAAAATTTTATGCAGAATCGATCAGATTAAACACTTTAATCTAACAAACATGCTTCTAGATTAAATCTAAACCTCCCCTAGGATCTATAATATGATATTATGTATGCATAAGATCTGAAAACTAAATCTGTATATATGTACGATCATATCAAACATGCATCCATACATCACATCTACAATATAGATCATATCTATATGAGAGTTCAGAACTCAATATCTTAGCGCGGGTAGCAGATCACCACGTCTGTGTTACGAAGACTTGAGGTCTCACTGGTTGCTTGCAGCCGCATAAGATGTCTGGCCTCTATGGCTGATCCACTCGAAGTCTTGTGCTGATCGATCGTCTTGGGAGTGCTAGCTCGTGCAACGATCTTCTAATGGCTGATTTACATCCTTCTTCGAATCTCACGGACTCCTTCGAAATGTGAAGATGGACAAGGAGGATCCGGTGATGGAAGGAAGGAAGAAGACTCTCTTCTCTCTTTTGTTTTTCCTTCATCCAAAATCCTAGATCAGATCTAGATTTTCACTCACCCAAGAGGAAGAAGATCTTCTCTAATCTCTCACGCCTAGGAAGGCGGCCCACCCCAAGACCTCACACCCAAGGAAAAACCCTAACTAGTGATGAAATTAATCTCTATATGATCTGATTTCTGTCGCATAAAAATCAGCCCTTGTTATAGATGGCATGGATGGGGAGATAAGGATCAAGTTCGAATCAAATTTGAACTTAGATAAGAATCAGGTTTCAAGTTAAATTCAAATCCAATTTAAAATCAACTTGAATCAAATCTTATCTCATCTTTTAGGGCATGTAGAGGGGGTGACAAAACACCTTTTGGGTGTGATGTTTTCTTATGCAAATCTGATATTTGCGTTGGGAAGAGTGGGGCATGCACAAGGGTGGTCGGCTAGGGAGGAGTCCAACTTGGTTTGGACTCTTAGGTCTCTATCCTAATCAAATTAGGTTAGACCCTAATCAAATAACTTAGATCCAATCCATTACCAAACCAACTAAATTAAATCCTAATCAAATCAAAATTTAATCAAAGCCCAAGTCTTGATCAAATCATGAATCAATCACCCTTGACAATTAAGTCATCTCATAACCTAATTGGGTTAAACCTAATTGAAACCAATTCAATTAGATTTGAACCAAACCACATTGCTCAATCAAATTAAGCTAATTAGCAATCTAATTACATATCAATCCTCCTATAATTCACTAATCTTTAGTGCATTAATTCATTACAACTTTGCACAAGACTAACCATCAATCAAATTGATGATTATACCCTAGAATGATTCTCAATCATCAATCAGCCACTTGATCAGATAGAAACTTCTTTTGAGAGTGACTCTATAGGTTCGAACCTAAGCCAATAGTATAGAAATAGCTTTCTGTACTAATCAATGTGACCATCTAGCAATGGGATCCGACGTCCGGATAGGTCGAATGATTGTAAAGCAACATTCAAGAACCTACTGGCATATGGTTACTGTATAATTCATCCCTTTGATCCTAATGCTCAAGGATTTAACTATTAACCCTAGAATAGTCATCGTCATTATATTTCAATCTTTCAAATCCATCACATGGATTATCTGGATCCAGATTTTACTAAATTGAAATACATTGATGCATTAACTCTTATAATCTGGAGGGATCAATCCCATGTTGACTCACACCGACTTAACCAGCACTTGACTATGCCCAGAAATCTTCTGTCACTAAATTAAAAATTCAGATAGTCTAGCACCAAAGTACGGTGAGTTGCTTGCAAGTCACCATGATGATCTCAGGTCGGAGGGATACTTATATCTATATTCTTCATGAGCTACTTTTGATAGTAGAGTACTCCGTAGTTGGTCACATTCAGTGAGATATACTTTTATGTTTCACCTGTATGCCATATCAGTGTCTCCACACTCTTTGATTAAGAGGACAACAAACCTATATAGCACACTGATCGACACTTGATATAGCTCTAGTTTTGATAATAGCATATAGTTTGGTGGCGAACAAGTTTAAGGACTAAATGATAAATCCTCCGTTATCAATTTAAAAATAATCCTAAGGACTTTATCATAACACAGAAGTTCATTAAAGAAGATGTACACAATTTTATGATAAAAAAGCAAAATAACTTTTATCATTAAATAATTCATATACAATTATAAAATGAGCACAACCATCAACAGACTGACGATTGGCTTTGGATACAATTCCCACCAACTCCTACTTGAACTAAAGCCAATCAGTACAGTATCATATATCCATCTTTAATTTATGATCATTGAACTCCTTGACATTGAGGGCTTTAGTGAACGGGTCAGCTTGGTTCTTCTTTCCATCGATTTTTTAAAGTTCGATATCACCTCGATCCACGATCTCCTGGATCAGGTGGTACTGATGCGATATATGCTTGGTGCACTGATGGGACTTCGATTTCTTCGCTTGAGTAATGGCGCTAGTGCTATCATAGTACAATGGGATTGGGCCATCGATAGAGGGTGCCACTCTGAGCTCACCGATGAACTTCCACAAACATACAGCTTCTTTTGCAGTATCAGATACCGTAATATATTTTGCCTCGTAAATTTAGACGGCTATGATGTACTGCTTGAAACTTTTCCAGCAGACTACTCTATCGTTTAGAATAAATACAAATCTCAACATACTTTTGCTGTCATCATGGTCTGATTGAAAGCTAGAGTTTGTAAACCCCATACGTTTCAAGTCAAATTCTCCACAGACGAGTCACTGGTCCTTAGTATTTCTCAAATACTTAAGGATAGTTTTCACAATCTTTCAGTGGTTCTCCCCCCGATCAAATTGATACCTATTCACTACCCATAATGAGTAGACAACATCCGATCTCGTGCATGTCATGACGTACATAATGGATTCCATCACTAAAGCATATAGAATCCTACTCATATGCTCTCTTTCTTGAGGGGTTGTCGAACAATCTCTTTTCGAAAGAGAAATTCTATGGCCTATCGAAAGATAGTCTTTCTTAAAATTTTTCATGCTGAACCACTTCAGCTTGGTATCGATGTACGTGAATTAGGATAATCCAAGTAACCTCTATCTCTATAGATCATCCCTAGAATGTAGGATATTTCTTCCAAATCCTTCATGGAGAACTGAGACGATAGCCAAATCTTTATTCTCTATAATGCAAGGATGTCATTTGCGATTAAAAAGATGTCATTCACATACAAAATAAAAAATACAACTACAGAATGATTTTCTCACTTATAAATGAAGGATTCTTTTTCATTCCTAATAAAGTCATATGTTCTGATCACCTTATCAAAATGCATGTTCCAACTCTTGGATGCCTACTTCAATCCATAAATGGATCTATGAAGCTTGCACACCTTAGACTTATCTATGGATATGTAACCTTCAGGTTGTATCATATACACCTTTTCTTTCAGCTCTCCATTTAGAAAAATAATTTTCATATCTATTTATCAGATTTCATAGTGCAGATGTGCCGCTATCACAAGTATAATCCAAATGGATTGGAGTATTGTCACAGGAGAAAATATCTCATCATAGTCAATACCATAACATTGACGATATCCCTTGACAACTAGATAGGTTTTATAGATCTTCATCTTTCCATCTGTACCCCTCTTTCTCTTGAAGATCCACTTACACCCTATGAATTTTATCCCCTCAGGTGGGTGAACTAATGTCCACACATTGTTGACCTTCATGGACTTCATTTTAGACTTCATGGCTTTAAGCCACTTATTGAAGTCAAATCTCTGTATTGCATCTATGTAGGTGATCGGATCCTTATTATTCTTATCAAGTTCAATAGGATCATCATTTTAGATCAAAAAATCGTAGTATCTATCCGACTGATACGGTACTCTATTGAATCTCCTTAATGGTGCATCTACAATGGGCTCCGAGTTTGATCTAATTAAATCCGGTTCTGTAGGTTCACTAGATTGTATCGATTTTTTTATCTATTGAACTTCATGAAGTTTAATCTTTGAGGCATTAGTTCCATCACCAAGGAACTCCTTTTTCAAAAAGATTATCTTAAGACTGATGAACACCTTTTGTTCATCAGCAAGATAGAAGTAATATTGCTTAGTCTCTTTCAGATACCTTATAAAAAAATATTTGTCAGATCTAGATCCGAGTTTATCCGTTATTAAATGCTTGACATAAGTCGGACACCCTCAAATCCTAAGGTGTGAGAGAACCAACTTACGCCCTATCCATATCTCATATGGAGTTTTACTTACAGACTTACTTGAAATTCTATTAAGTAGATAGCAAGTCGACTCGAGTGTATATCCCCAAAAGAAGATCGACAAACTAGTAAAATCCATCGTGGACCGAACCATATCCAACAAGGTTCGATTCCTCCTTTTTGAGATGTCGTTATGCCGTGGTATCTCTAGAGGGATCCATTATGAGAGAATTCTATTCTCTCCTAGATATATCAGAAACTCACTGGAGAGGTATTCACCTTCTCCGTCAGATCAAAAAATTTTAATACTCTTCTCAGTTTGTTTCTCAGCTCATTACAGAATCGTTGAACATTTCAAATGATTCAGATTTATGTTTCATCAAGTAAACATATCCATATCTAAATAGATCATCTGTGAATGTAATGAAGTAGTCATATCCATCTCTGGCACTAGTGTTCATGGGTCTACATACATCAGTATGCATTAGACCTAGAACATCGTTGGCTCATTCATCTTTTTCAGTAAAAGATAATTTGATCATCTTTTTAAGTAGATAAGACTCACAAGTTGGCTATGATTTATAATCATTGACTTCGAGGATTTCCTCTTGAGTTAATCTGTTCATCTGTTCTTGTTAATATGACCTAACCTGCAATGCCAAAGGTAAGCATCTGAGATATCATCTAGCCTAGGATGTTTATTTGACATGTACATTACACTAGGCTATGATACAATCTAAATGCCATTATTCAATTATCCATTCATCACAATAACACCATTCAAAATGACATCACATAATTTTTTTTAATTTCATAATTGTCTTTGGCCAAAAAGCCTACAAAAATTATATTCAATAAGAAACTAGAATAAAAATAATAATCACTAAGATCAATGACATAAGAATTGAATACAAGCTTGATAATTCCTAAATTTAGAACTGAAATTGATTTTCCATCTCCAACATTCAGAAATCTCTCACTATTCTTAAATCTCCTACTAAACTGAAGTTTTTGCAATGAATTATAAATATTAATAAGACTATCAGTATCTAATACTGAGATCATAGCATCACAAATAGAAAAGTTGTAAGATGTTATCATATAATTACCTTGCCCAGCAATCGCTTGCTTCTTCTTCTTTTTATTCGGCCTGTTTGGGTCAAGGAAAGCTATGTATTGAGGATAGTTCTTCTTTCAATGATCCTGCTTCTTAGATGTACTCTATTTGACTCTAATCAGACTTGGACTTTTTGATCTGAACCCAAGCATGTTGCACCTTTTTATTTTTTTTTTTAAAGGGACGACGCCCCATCGAGGATCCTCCCATTACATTCACCATTTTCATATGGAACTGGTGATCTTTCTCAAAAGTCTATAGCAACCCCAATAAATCATGATAATTGACTATAGGCTTCATCATTCTATAATGACTGAGAAAGAGAAGATAAAACTTGGACAGAAAATTCAAAATTGCACCTTTTCCAAACTATTCATATAAGGAAAAGTCAAGCTTGCTCAGATGCTCGATCTGCTCGATCATATATAATATATAATCAGTGATCGATGCCTTCTTCCTTATTCGGACATTGAAGATGACACAACTAGTCTTATGCCGCTCAACGTCATCGAGAGTGCCAAAAAATTCGTTCAATACTTGAAATATTTTCTCTGACTGAGCATCCTCGAACTTGCGACTGAACTCGTCGTTCATCGCAGCCCGCATAATGTAATGCACCATGGTGCAGTCATTGATCCACTTATAATAAGTATCTCATACCGCACCACATGCATTCGAAGCAGGCTCCTTCGATGTTAGATCTGTCAACACGTATAAGATCCATTCGTGCTCCAGGACTATCTTTAATTTTTGATATCAGATATCAAAATTCGGTCCTATCAATTTGTCACTATCCAACAGTGATCTGAGCGACAAGGTGGTGGCCATAACTGCACAAAAAAAAATCAAAAATCTAATCAGTATATGAATTATTAAGTCTAAAGACATAGACTTTAGTCTAAAGTTTTTTCACTATTTTTACAAATCAGTAGCCTCTACCTCCAATTCAAAGAATTACACTAATTTTTTAGCAAGTATTAAAATCTACACAGACTGCACACGAACCCAACTTTGATTGGCCAACCCATGTGCATCTATGGGTAGGTTCTTAATCAATTATTTTTTTAAACAACTTCTAGTAATTAATTTTGCCCTAGAAACCTAATCAGTAGGCTTTGACCTCCACTGAAAGGTCTGGTTAGGTCCAACCATTAACATGACCATACTCAGCCCATCTAACTAATAAATGATCAAGCTCGACTTTGGTTGGCCAACCTGACCATCCATCAGAGAGACACGACTGAGCCATCATATTATGAATGATAATTTCAATAGTAGATAAGCACTGAACCTTTAGGTCTCCAATGATTATCAAACTAATGAATCCATTATCATCCAACTAAATTGGAGGCTATGATCTAGTTATCACCATAACTATTTTATTTTTAGGGATATAATAATTTAGAGGATTTGGTTAAATAATTTGAAGAGAAGAAAAGACTAAACAGCTAATCATAATCCTTCCACTGACTTCACCAAGTCAGATCAAAGAAGACTAGATTGAATCCAGTCTAGGCACCTAAATCAGTCATACTGATCAACCTATACAACGTGGATTAGCACGAATCAATGAGCAACTGAATCAAAAGCTGATTGACCACATTGGTCAGGTAAGTGAGATTGATGGGAGGGATATACCATTAACTCATCATAGACTCAATCTATGCGAGTAGCTCCTAATTAATGATCACCGATCAAGACTATCAAATTTATCGTAGACCCCAATTGATTCATCAGTTTCAATTTGATTTGCCTAAAGACTCGAACTCGATCATTGAGCCACAATCAAGGTCCATCTTGATCTAATCAAAAATATAGACTATGACCAACTACAGCTATTGTATTAGTTCTAGAGATATTTTAATTTAATCTAATTTAACTTTTGGTTAGATTTAAATAATTTCTCTATTTAGTCCATTTGATTCTAATCTTAGATCTAACCCAATAAGAGGATCTGATCAAGCTAACCCATAACCCTATATTTTATGTGAATGTCATTAGATCTTTAATTCATAATTCTAGATCTAATTAAGTTCATCCTTAATTTCCAATTAAGTGTATGATTAACATGGATTTACTGTTTAAGTTTGAAATAATTTTAATTTTTAATTTCATAAATAATATTGATTTATGTAAAAATTTTTAATTCTGAAACTAGATCGACTCATCTCTGGATTGAGCTAACTCAGTTCAGTGGGTCGACTAAATCTACTACTTGATCGACCAACTGATAATGAATAGTAATATTACTATTTGGCTTGAGGTAATTGGATCGGCTCAATTAGCACTGGGTTGACTAAATCAGAGGACTGAGTCAGCTCAGTTCAAAACTAAATTAGCTTAGTCTGCATGCTAGCAGATTTCAAAGGGTTTGAAATATAAAAAATTCTATATAATTCAAAATAAAATCAATCATAAACTAACTTTTAGATTATATCTAAATTTTTTATGATTTTTAATTTTATTTTTCATGATTAAAATAATTTTACTTTTCATGCAAATTATATTTTGTATCACATACAGTAAATCTAGGATTTCAAGATCTAGGGCTTTGCAGAAAAATAAATTTTCTTTCTTTCGTGATTCATCTTCATGAACAAACAGCACCCCTACATGCCATAAGAAATCCCATAGAATGAAAAGAGATGATCATTAAATCCTACTTTTTCTCATGACCGGACGGCCAAGAAAGTTCAATCTGATTACTAAGCTACTAGGTATCTAATCTAATCATATCATATATGAAAAAATTTAGATCTAATCTAAATTAAAAAAAATCAGATCTGACATGCACATATGATCATAAAATAATAAACCTAGGCTCTGATACCACTATAATTTCAAAAATTTTATGTAGAATAGATCATATTAAAAACTTTAGTCTAATAAACATGCTTCTAGATCAAATCTAAAATCCTATCCTAGGATCTATAATATGATATCATGCATGCGTAAGATCTGAAAACTAAATCTGCATATATGTATGATCATATCAAACATGCATCCATAGATCACATCTACAATATAGATCATATCTATATTAATATCGAATTCAGAACTTAATATCTTAGCATGGATAATAGATCACCATGTCTGTGTCATGAAGACTTGAGGTCTCACTGGTTGCTTGCAGCTGCATGGAGTGTCCGGCCTCTACGGTTGGTCCACTCAAAGTCCAACGCTGATCGATCGTCCCGAGAGCGCTAGCTCGTGCAACGATCTTCTGATGGCTAATTTACATTCTTCTTTGGATCTCACGGACTCCTCTGGAACATGAAGATGGACAAGGAGGATCTGGTGATGGAAGGAAGAAGACTCTCCTCTCTTTTATTTTTCCTTCACCCAAAATCCTAGATCAGATCTAAGTTTTCACTCACCCAAGAGGAGGAAGATCTCCTCTAATCTCTTATGCCAAGGAAGGCCGCCCACCCTAAGACCTCATGCCCAAAGAAAAACCCTAACTCATGGTGGAATTAATCTCTATATGATCTGATTTCTGTCACACAAAAATTAGCCCTTTTTATAGATGGCATGGATGGAGAGATAAGGATCAAGTTTGAATCAAATTCGAACTTAGATAAGAATCAAGTTTCAAATTAAATTAAATCTAATTTAAAATCAACTTGAACTAGATCTTATCTCATCCTTTGTTGTGTGTAGAGGGAGCAATAAAACACCCTTTGGGTGTGATATTTTCTCATGCAAATCTAATATTTGCATTGGAAAGAGTGGGGCATGCGCAAGGGTGGTTGGCTAGGGAGGAGTCTAACTTGGTTTGGACTCTTAGGTCACCATCCTAATCAAATTAGGTTAGACCCTAATCAAATAACTTAGACCCAATCTAATTAGATACCAAACCAGCTAGATTAAATCCTAATCAAATCAGAATTTAATCAAATCCAAGTTTCGATCAAATTAAGAATCAATCATCCTTGGTAATTAGGTCATTTAATAACCTAATTGGGTTAAACCTAATTAAAATCAATTCAGTTAGATTTGAACCAAACCATATTGCATAATCAAATTGAGCTAATGAGCAATCCAATTGTATATCAATCCTCTTATAATTCACTAACCTTTAAAGAATTAATTCATTTCAACTTGTGCACAAGGCTAACCATCAATCGAATTGATGATTATATCCTAGAATAATTTTTAATCGTCAATCAGCCACTTGATCAGATAGAAACTTTCTATGAGTGTGACCCTATAGATTTGAACTTAAGCTGATAGTATAGAAATAACTTTCTATACTAATCGATGCGACCATCTAGCAATGAGATCCAACATCCGAATAGGTTGAATGATTGCAAATCAACATTCAATAACCTACTGGCATATGGTTACCGTATAATTTATTCTTTTGATCATAATGCTTAAGGTGACCTAGGCTTTAACTGTCAACTCTAGAATAGTCATCCACATTATATTTCAATCTTTCAAATCTATCATATGGATTACCCAGACTTAGATTTTACTAAATTGAAATACATTGATGTATTAACTCCTATAATCCAGAGGGGTTAATCTCATCTTGATTGACACACCGACTTAACAAGTATTTGACTGTGTCCAAAAATCTTCCGTCACTAAATTAAAAATTCAGATAGTCCGATATCAAAGCATAGTAAGTTACTTGTAAGTCACCGTAGTAATCTCAAATCGAAGAGACACTTATACCCATATCCTTCGTGAGCTACTCTTGACAGCAGAGTGCTCCGTAGTTGGTCACGTTCAGTGAGATGTACTCTTACGTCTCACTTGTATGCCATACCAGTATCTCCATACTCCTTGATTAAGAGAACAACCAACTCATATAGCACACAATGATCTACACTTGATATAGCTATCATCTTGGTAATAGCATATCATTTGATCACGAATAAGTTTAAGAACTAAATGATAAATCCTCTTTTATCAATTTAAAAATAATCTTAAGAACTTCATCACAACATAAGAGTTTATTAAAGAAGACGTACACAACTTTATGATGAAAAAGATAAATATTTTTTATTATTGAATAATTTATATATAATTACAAAATGAGCACAACCATCAATAGGCTGATGATTGATTTTGAAACATAATTTTCAATAAAATCTTATATTAATAGTGAGCTTATTCAAAAAATTTTGAAAATATTTTTTGGAGCTTGGGAGGCCAAAGTAACAACAATTCAAGAGGCCAAGGACCTCAACACTCTACTCTTGGAAGAATATTTTGAGACTCTCATGATTTATAAGTTAATCATGAAGTAAAATAATATAGAGGAAGCTAAAAAGACAATTGCCCTCAAATCCAAATGAGGAAGATAGTGAGGAGTCGAAAGAAGAGAAAAAAATGAGGATATGGCTCTCATCACCCATAAATTTAAAAAAAATTAAGAGAAAAAAGAGATAAAACTTTCAAAGAAAATCATTCTCAAAGGACAAACCAAGCAAGGAAAAGAAAAAAAGAAAATGAGTAGCTTGTATGATATGAGTGCAAGAAGCTCGGGTACTTCAAAATAAACTACCTTATCCTCAAGAAATTTTCAAAGAAAAATAAGAAGAAGGTGATAATGGCAGCTTAGAGCAATAGTGAAGACTCAAGCTTCGATGAGGAAAATAAAGAGATGACAAATCTACGTTTTACAGCACAAGAGGAGGGGATAACATCTGAAACTAAGTTTGACATTGCATTTGATGAATTGTAAGATGTATTCTATAACCTCTTAGATGGATTTAAATAGCTTTATTTGAAGAATAAAGAACATAAAAGATCTAATTATATTTTGATTCAAGAAAAGAAAGATCATTTGAAAGAAAAGAATCTTTACTTAAAGAAAATCAAGATTTGGAGAAAGAAGTTGAACAGCGAAAATCCATTATTGAAAAATTTACTTTTAACTTTGAAAAACTACAAATAATTTAAGTAAATAAGAAGATATTTTCAACAAAGTTGGACTTGATTTTAACCCCCATAAGAAATGGAGTTTCTACAAAATTTCTTTGTTAAATCTTCATCAATTGCATCTCAAACTATTACTTTGTTTTGTTGTGGCAAGCTTGGAACGAGCCTACTCTTGTGATTTCAAAAAAATAGTGATGATTTCAGTAGGGATTTTGATTATCTAAGGTAAGAATTTTGATCTCTAAGCTAGACCTAAATTGAGTCTTTAATAATCACTATCAGATTCAATATTTTAGGGAATCATTATGAGTTTAACTTTGAAGCGAAGATGAATTACTGCTGTAATTTTTTGAAATCAGAAAATAGTTTGAAATAATTTCAGCAAATAGCTTGGAATTTGTGTTGGATGAACTCGGGATAAGGTTTAAGCTAATCTTAAGCAAAGCAAAGTAAACTGGAATAAAAGCAAGATCTAAAAGAGCTAAAAAATCAGCCTTAGAAGTAAAGCGTGCATAGTTTTATTCATGTATCATGTTAGTGATGTATTTATCTATATTTACTAATGTTATAGGAAAGGAAAAGAGCTCTTGAGGGGTGCTTTAGATGAGTTAAGCACCAAGGTGATCTAGCAGCCATAAGTGATGAGTGAACTCCATCTAATTGTGGTGTTTTCATTATCTTTTGTTATGAAAAAGATTATTTTGAAAACAAAGTCAATCTTCTATTGTTTTACAGCTTATATACATGTATGTAAACCTAGAACAAGACATGATTTTATTAATAGGTTGCTTGTGAATAAATGTATGTGTGTGGAACCGGTTTGCACAGTAAGGTTATGTTTATACCTATGGCAATGAGCCTATGGCATAATTAGAGGCTTGTGGCGAGCCTGTAGTAAAACTATATGCCTGTGGAAAACCTATATGTCTATGGCAAAATTGAAATAATAAATCTGTGGTGGAAAAGTATGCCTATGGTAAAATAATGTGCCTGTGGTGATAGGCATGCCTTTGGTGAAATAATGTGCCCATGAGGGCTTGATGGTTTTAAGGGTGTGTCGTGGTGTAATCCATGGTAATCAGATGCTTGTGGTTGTTATGATCTTTTACATGGTTCCATCTTTATTTAGCATATCGACAGTCTTTTACATGACTTTATCCTTGTTTAGCATATAAAAGTGTTGAAAGTGTATTAGTTTATTTCAGTAGTGCATGGTATATGATATTATGTGTATTAAGCTATACTTTCCTAGTATCTTCACTGTTAAATAGACTATTCACTCACTGGGACTTTAGTCTTATTATGTTGTTCTTTTTCTCACTATAAGAATCCAGATAATTAGCGACGGCTAGTTGCCATTGCTAATAGTCCACTTATCGTTGCTAATAACCTCGCCGTCGCTAATTTCATCGTAACAGTCAATTTAAAAAATTTTGATCGCTAAATATCCTTATTAGTGATGAAAATTCTAGCGATCACTAATAAGGCTATTAACGATGGCTTTAGCGATAGAAAAATTTTATTACTAATTATTTTTTAATTTTTAAATTTATTTTTTAAAAAAATTTAAAAAAATAGTAGCAATAGCATTTTTGTGGCTAATGCCATCACTAATAATTATTAGCGACCAATAATGCCGTCGCTAATATCATCTCTAATTTATTTTTAACTTTTAAGTTAAATAAAAAAATTTTAAAAAATATTAACAATGATATTATCATCGCTAATATCATCGCTAGTAAGTATTAACGATGACTTATCCATCTCTAATACCGTCACTAATAATTAATTTTATTTTTTAAAAAATTAATAATAATATTTTTTAAAATTTATTTTAATTAATCATAATGAACTATGGTTTCTAATATCTGTGATAATTAAAATTCAAAGATAATATGATAATCAAAAATTAAAAATTAATTATATTATATTAAAAATATAAATTATATAATTTTTTACAAGCAGTATCAAAAAAAATATAATACACCAAAAAAAAATCAAGTCTGATCCTCATCACCATCCGTTTGCTCTTTCTCTTGCTCCTTTCCAACAACCGATGGATAAGAGCTGGATGTTCCAGCATCCTGTAATGAAAAAAATAAAATAATATTAATAAATTTTGATATAGAGAGATATCTTTCGATATGGAGTCGTATCTTTCGATACACTTCTTCGATTTTCAAATAGATTATTTTCACATATTTCATTTGATGTTACGGAGCTATAGATACCCCCGACCTATCGATTGGATGGTTAGATTTAATTTTTAGCCTCTAGATCTCCTTCCCAGACTCTAACTTAAATATATGAAGTTTTTAAATATGAAAACTTAGAACAAGTAAATAAATTTAGTAATATAATTATCTGATGTGATGGCTGGGATGACGAGTCCAGCCAGTCGCATAGCTGTGGATCCCGAAGAAGCTCCACAACCATATCATGGATGGCATCCAGGAGGCTCTCATGAGGTCACTGGCTTAGAAGCCTCTGCACGACCTCCTCCATATGCACATCACTCTAGGCTTGGGATATCGAGGCCTATGAGGATGCCGAAGGATATCGAGCCGATGGAGGATCGAAGCTATGGTCGAATCCTATGATCCGGCTCCTACTCACTCCCCCCCCCCTCGATGGTGCTGAGCCATCCCTCAAGGTCAAAGGAGGGCTGAGAAGATGGGTTATCACCATGCCTCTCAGCAACGTATGCCATGTAATGCGTCTACACAGTTTAGAAAAATATTAGTTCTAATATAAAAATAAGATCCTGTAATAACTTAATTACTAAATAAAGTTTAAAGTTCTTACCGCGATCTGTCTCGACGTAGAATCTACATAGTCACCAGTCCTCCTAGACTGATGTATGGCCTGCCACAACTGTAGTTGGTTTGGTGGATGATCCAACTTTTATGTCTACAATAAGTAAATAATAAAATTAAATTAATTAAAGCATGCATATAAGAGTTTTTATATTCTAGTAAAGAGTTTTGGTATAGATTTCTTACTAGTCTGTCGGCCACAATATGTGTTCCAATCGAGCCATCTGTATGCCTGATCAGATCCTACTGGCGGCCCGATTATGTCAGATCCTCTACCACCTATCGAAGTACTCCTTGCTGCTCCACTGGTCGTAGAGGGCCTGCCATATGTTTGCCCATATTTAGTGATCCGTGAAGGACCTCTAGTCCGATGGTGACTGAGAATCGAAGTACTGAATGGCGGACTGTCTGAGGCTACAGAGGTCATCTCGGAGCCTCCATGTGGCCACCTCCTCAAAGATCTAACGGCCAGCCTCCTCGTACTGGGGAGTCTCAAATCGATAGTACTCTTGCAAAATAGAAGCATGTATTAATATGTAATTAAAATAGCAACATACTAGGAATTTAAAAATTAAACTAGTTTTGATTTACTAGAAACATCTCCTAAGCTGCATCACGAGCTCCCGATGGCCAACTCAAAAACTCGTTCATCGGTCCCGGCATCAATCGGCATATAATCTCGATAACAATATGAGATGTAGAAGGCTCTCTGAATGTACTGTAAAATTGATTTCGAAGAATAAATATTAACTCTAAAATTACTAAATTTTAAACTTATTAATTGAGCATGCAGTACTTACGAGCGGCACTGGATATGGATGATCTCTCTATCCTTCGATCGAGTCAGAGGTGCTGCGAGCCAGGGGGTCCTTGACTATGGTGCTATGTCTGAGAGCTGACAGTCACTGCTGCAAGTGACTGTGAGGTCGTTAGTGGCCTCCTATCCTCCGAATCTGAGCACAAAACATCTAATACAAAGAATATTATATTAGTTAACAAATGATAAAATAATATAAATAAGAATATTAAGTGTTAGAGTTTACCATCCAATGTGAGAGGTGCAGAACCATGCAAGCGGACCACAGGCGAGGCAGGGCCGAGGCGACTGGCTCAGGGCCACGGCATAGGAGGCACCGGCAGGGTCAAGGCAACTACGGGTGAGGCAGGGCTAGGACAATGGGCTCGAAACCACAGCATAGGAGGCACCAGCAGGGTCGGGGCGATTGCGAAAAAGGCGAGGCCAGGGCCGCAATGTAGGAGGTGCCGATGGGGTTGGGGTGACTGCGAATGAGGCGGGGCCGAAGTGGTGGGCTCAGGGCCACGACGTAAGAGGCACTGGCAGGGTTGGGGGCAGCCACAGGTGAGGTAGAGCCGAGGTGGCTATCTCGGGGACACGATGTAGGAGGCACCGATGGGGTTGAGACATCGAAAAAAAGGATGCATGGGGAGTGGGGAACATCGGGAAGGATGCATCAGGGAACTGGGTCACCGTCGATCAGGAGGAGGCACCGGTAAGGTGGGGAAAAGCTGGGAAGGATGAGAACGAGAGGAGATTCGCAGAAAGGAGAAAAATGAGTGCAAAATTTTTTGTCTTTCCAATAGGCTGGGGGTGTATTTTAGCAAGACTATTACCGCGGTAAGACGACCATCGATAATATGGTCGATAAAATATTATTTTATGTGCCATGGTATTAGCAATAGCAGTCTCGGTCGCTAGTACCTATTCGTCATCGCTAATACTATTAAATTTTTGTTGAAATATTAATTTTTTTAAAAAATTTTAAATAATATTTTTTTAAAATTATTTCAATGAAAATTTATTCTGTCGCTAATGCCATCGCTAATACTATTTAACTTTAATATTAATTTTTTTCTTCTTGATCATTTTTTGGGTGATTAAAAATCATTATTAAGTTTTATTAAATTTTTAGCTTAATTAATTTATAGATCAAATCCTAATTAATTTAAATTAAATTTAATTTAATTAAGCTTAACTTAATTTGAGGCTAATTGAATTTTAATATTTCAAGTAGGACTTAGATTTAAAGCCTAATTGAATTAAATTTGACAGGATTTTGAATTAGATTTAAATCAGATTCGAATTGGATTCGAATTGAATCATGGATCAAGTCTTAATTGATTTTAATCAGATTTAATTTAATTAGGCTTAACTTAATTTAAGACTAATTAGATTTTATAATCCAAGTAGAATATAGATTCAAAGCCTAATTGAATTAGGTTTGATAAGATTTCGAATTGAATTCGAATTGAATCATAGATCAAGTTCTAATTGATTTAAATCAGATTTAATTTAATTAGACTTGACTTAATTTGAGATTAATTTAATTTTATAATCCAAGTAGGACTTGGATTTAAAACTTAATTGAATTAGATTTGACAAGATTTTGAATTAGATTCGAATCGGATTCAAATAGAATTCAAATTGAATCATAGATGAAGTCCTAATTGACTTAAATCAGATTTAATTTAATTAAGAATGAGTTAATTTGAGGCTAATTAGATTTTATAACTCAAGTAGAATTCAGATTCAAAATCTAATTGAATTAGATTTGACAGCATTTCGAATTAAATTTAAATCAGGTTCAAAATGGATTCAAATTGAATCATGGATCAAGTTCTAATTAATTTAAATTAGATTTAATTTAAATAAATTTAATTTAATTTTAAGCTAATTAGATTTTATAATCTAAATAGGATTTAGATTCAAAGTCTAATTGAATTAGGTTTGACAAGATTTCAAATTGAATTCGAATCAGGTTCGAATTAGATTCGAATTGAACTCAAATTAAAAATTATTTTCTCTTAATTGATTTAAATAATATTAAATTTAATTATACTTGACTTAATTTGAGAATAATTAAATTTTACAATCTAATTAGGATTTGTATTCAAAGTTTAATTGAATTAAGTTTGACAGGATTTCAAATTGAATTCGAATCGGGTTCAAATTGGATTAGAATTGAATCCAAATTGAAAATTATTTTTTCCTAATTGATTTTAATCAGATTAAATCTAATTAGGTTTGACTTAATTTGAAAGTAATTGGGTTTTACAATCCATATAAGACTTCAATTCAAAGTCTAATTAAATTAGGATTGACAGGATTTCGAATTGGATTCGAATCAGACTCGAATTGAATCCAAATTAAAAATTATTTTTTATTAATTTATTTTAATCAAATTTAATTTGATTAATTTTGACTTAGTTTGAGGCTAATTGGATTTTATAATCTAAGTAGGACTTGGATTCAAAGCTCAATTAAATTAGGTTTGATAGGATTTTGATTTGGATTCGAATCAAGTTTGAATTAGATTCAAATTAAATCTAAATTATTTTTAGATTATTAGTGATGAAAAAATATTACCATTAATTTGGTCACTAATAATATTTTTTTAAAAAAATATTTTTTAAATTATTATTCAATTTTTTAAAAAAAATTATTAGTGACGGTAAGATTTTCATCACTAATAATTTCAAATTGCCATCGCTAATAATTATTTTATGTTTAAATATTATAAAAAAATTAAACAATTTAAATACTTCTAGTGACAGTATTTGTCGTTGCTAATAACTATAATGTCATCGCTAATAGTATTAGCAACAGCAAAATTTTTGATCGATTTTGTGGTGGCTAAAAGATGTTATTAGCGATGGAATTTTTTTTCATCACTAATACTGTCGCTAATATTCAATATTCTTGTAGTATCTTTTCATGATAGATTGAAGCTCCATAGCTCAGCATAGCAGTTGCACTATCTGTACCCATACTAAAAGAGATTGTTTATGTTAGCTTATGGAAGAAATATATTTTGGAATGTATTATATATATTTGGGACTAAAAAATCAATAAATATTAAATGTATTATCTTTGAACTGTTTGTACAAAGCATAGTTTAGTAAATGAAATCCTGGGTTTGATTTTGAGAAATGAGGAGTAATTTGAAGTACTTATATTAGTAGATTGAGAAATTTATTGACTGAGATGTGAGCAAGTTATGAAGGATATTGATGAATTTTAGCTCAGCTATGGTATAGTAATTCTCTTCATCCTTAGTTAAGAGTGGGGTATAGCACCATCGCTCAATTTTTAGGAGTGGAGTGTTACATGTTTGATATCAGAGCCAAAGATTTATGATTATTTGAGAGATAAAGCAAAGATTTATAATTATTTGAAAGATATAGCAAAAGTTTATGATCATTTGGGATTATGATTTAAGTGAAAGGAGAATTTGGATTTATAGTTACTAAGAGATTGTGGTGCAAATGATATTAAAAACTAGTGATTCAATTATAAGTATTTCTTTAGATCCTAAAAGATGATATCTCTTGAGCATAAGCTGGGTAGTTATCGAAAATTAAAATACATACTTTTGTGATACTATGAATTGTTATACATATCTTTGAAATAAATTAGATTACAAGTTTTTTTATGGATTGAGATATAATGATCTGAATTATAGTAAATTATGCCAAATGGATAGGGTTACTAGTAGCTTGTGATCCCGAGTACAAGATGTTAGCAGACTTCTGCTCGACTGTCATACCCCTGCTCAGTTTAGGGAAAAGATATTTTGGCTAATAAGTATAAGTTGAGCAAGTATATCCATGTTGCTGATAGTTCTTGAGATAAGTCAAATGGATGAATTTTTATATTCACTGCTTATGTTGAATGTTGATTTTCAATTGGTGAGTAGTGGATTATAATTTATAAGTTATGTAAAGAGTTTTTGTATAAGATGGTATGAGGAGCAATCCTAAAAAAAAATAGAAGAAGTGGTCTTCGAGCCGACTCAAAAATTTTTCAAGCCAACTCGAGTCTCAAGCCATAAAAATTGGCTCTCTATTTTCTGTGGCTGAGTCGACTCAGTTTGGTATTAAGTAGACTCAATGTCGTACTAGTCAGATGTGCCAGTTTCCAAAGCGTGCCAGAGCTGACTCAAATTTATTTTGAGTTGACTCAATTTCCTCAAATAATTTTTTTTACATAGGATTTGTCTCTAATTCAAATCTAATTTGTTCAAAATGTTTCTAATTAGTTTCAATCATATTTTAATGGTACTTTCATGTACAAAAAATATTTTTAGGAATAATTTGAAAGATAATAGTATATTCTTATGTTTCAATATTGGGTTGTTATCAAAATTATTCTTGAGATCAGTAAATTTGACTATTGCAATTGCATTTTGGAGAAAGATGGTACCGTAGTACAGATAATATCAGGATTTGATTGAGAACAGCCACCAGTAGAAGATAAAGGTTAAAAAGATGAACAAGTATAAAGAAGAAAAATAATTATGTTCTTGGAGTTAAACTATTAGTTAAAGTTTTACGGTAGAATCACAATACAAAAGAAGTTATATAGGAAAAAGAAGATGAAATGAAAATAAATTTCTTCAGTTGTTCTAGATTAAAAGTAATCGAATTTCAAGAACAAAATTTTTTAAAGGAGGAGAGAATTGTAACACCTCGAACCGAGGATGTTTTAAATGATATACATAGCAGTCTTGCATTATATGTTTCATAAAATTTAAAGTAAGAAGAGTAGCGAATACTTTGACATTTGGAGGGGAAAAGTTGCTGAAAATTGCTTAGTGATTATTAGAAGCTAAACTTGAATAATGTAAAGGAAAGAATGCAGAATTTATATCACAGCATTGAGTCCTAAGTAGCATGAAAAAATAGTGGGAAATAATAGAGTATATGGTGTAATTATGACTAAATTTGTCTAGCAAGTTGAAGGAGAAATCAGCCTAAAATTGATGAGAAAATTCATAGCTTATAGGAAGTTAAGATGCAGATCAATCAAAGTTAAATAGAGCTGAAATGAACAAGTAATTAGAAATGAAATTGAAGAATTAAATCATACTAAAATTGCATGAATTTATATATACAATAGGTGACAGCATGCAAGCCAACCCAAGATTCAGATAAGCCGACTCATCGGCTGCAAAACAGCAAAAATAGAGTGGGTCCCAGATGTCTTAAAATTTTGATTTTTAAAGGAGACTCTTAAGGGGTTATTGAGTAGCTGGTTACAAAAAGTAAAGGTTGAAAATTTCTTCCAGCAATACCTCAGCAAAGTCATTAATTGTTGGACTTTTATGAGGATGACATGTGGCAAGTAGGTTTCTTATTTTATTCCCTTCCAGCCATATCAATCCACTGGTTCCTTCTTTGCTGTAATTTAATTCTCCTATTTAACCAGAAAGAGTAGAGAGGGAGAGGAGCTGGAGAACATCATGTTCTCAGTTAGAAATCATAGAGAATTCAGCAAGAAAAAGAGATGTCAAATTAGAGAAGAGGGTTGCTGAAATTTGTTGGCAACAAAAAAGGAAGAAAATAGTGATGATTTCAGTAAGAATTTTGATCATTTAAGATAAGAATTTTGATCTCTAAGCTAGACCTAAATTGAGTCTTTAATAATCACCATCAGATTCAATATTTTGGAGAATCAAATTATGAGTTTAACTTTGAAGTGAAGATGAATTACTGCTGTAATTTTTTGAATTCAGAAATAGTTTGAAATAATTTCAGCAAATAGCTTGGAATTTGTGTTGGCTGAACTTGAGATAAGTTATGGAATTGAAATATCGTTAGTTTGTTGAAATTCTAAAGTTTATATTAAGGTTTAAGCTAATCCTAAGCAAAGCAAAGTAAACTGGAATAAAAGCAAGACCTAAAAGAGCTAAGAAATCAGTCGTAAAAGCAAAACATGAATAATTTTATTTATGTATCATGTTAATGATGTATTTATCTATATTTACTAATATTATAGGAAAGGAAAAGAGCTGTTGAGGGGTGCTTTAGATGAGTGAAACACCAAGGTGATCTAACAGCTATAAGTGGTGAGTGAACTCCATCTAATTATGGTATTTTCATTGTCTTTTGTTATGAAAAAGGTTATTTTGAAAATAAAGTCAGTTTTCTATTGTTTTACAGCTTATATAGATGTATGTAAACCTGGAACAAGATATGATTTTATTAACAGGTTGGTTGTGAACAAATGTACATGTGTGAAATCGATTTGGATAGTAAGGTTATGATTATACTTGTAGCGATGAGCCTGTGGCATAATTAGAGGCCTGTGGTGAGCCTGTGATGAAACTATATACCTGTGGTAAACCTATTTGTCTGTGACGAAATTGAAATAATAAGCCTGTAGCGAAAAAGTATGTCTATAGCGAAATAACGTGCTTGTGGCGATAGGTATGCCTGTAGCGAAATAATATGTCCGTGGGGGCTTGATGGTGAAACATACCCATGGGGACTTAGTGGTTTTAAAGGTCTGTCGTGGTGTAATCAACGATAATCAGATGTTTATGGTTGTTATGATCTTTTACATAGTTTCATCTTTATTCAGCATATCAACAGTCTTTTACATGACTTTGTCCTTGTTTAGCATATAAAAGTATTGGAAATATATTAGTTTATTCCAGTAGTGCATGGTATATGATATTATGTGTATTAAGCTATACTTTTCTGGTATCTTCACTATTAAATAGACAATTCACTCACTGGGACTTTGGTCTCATTATGTTGTTCCTTTTCTTTTCTTGACAAATTGAAGCACTATAGCTCAGCATAGCAGTTGCACTATCTGTACCCATACTAGAAGAGATTGTTTATGTTAGCTTGTGGGAGGAATATATTTTGGGATATATTATATGTGTTTGGAATTGAAAAAATCAGTAAATATTAAATGTATTATCTTTGAATGGTTTGTACAAAGCATAGTTTAGTAAATAAAATCTTGGTTTTGATTTTGAAAAATGCTGAGTAATTTAAAGTACTTGTATTAGTAGATTGGGATGTTTATTGAAGGAGATGTGAGCAGGTTATGAAGGATATTGATGAATTTTAGCTCATCTATAGTTTAGTAATTTTCTTCATCCTTAGTTAATGGTGGGGTGTAGCACCATCATCCAATTTTTAGGGATGGGGTGTTACACTTTTGAATCTTTGATGTGTAATATTTTTAGTCTCATTGATAATGACATTGTGCTCATTAGATATAAACATGGCAATATCTGCATGATTGATCTAGATGATCTCTTTATAAAGAATGGTCAATATCTAATTGCAATGAAAGCCAAAATTAACGAGACTAATTGGTTATTGCATCATATATTAGATCATGCTAGTATGGATTTGATTTCAAAACTTATCAAAAGAGATCGTCTAAAAGATTTACTAAAGATGAATTTTAAAAAGAATAAAATTTATGATGCATGTCAACTTGAAAACCAAACTAGAAGTTTTTTTAAATTAAAGTATTTATTTTTAAATTTTTAGACCTTTAGAATTGATTTATAAAGACTTTTTTTGATCTACTTGGACTACTAGCCTAGAAGAAAAAAAATATGAATTTATGATAGTAGATGATTTCTCTTATTTTATTTGGATTTTATTTTTAACTCAAAAAGATGAAGTATTTTCTATATTTTTAAAGCTCTATCGAAAAATTTCAAATGAAAAGAATTTAACTATTATGTGCATTAGAAGTGATCATGGAATCAAATTTAAAAATTAATAATTTGAAAGTTTTTATAATGAAAAAAAAATTAAACATAATTTTTCAACATCTAGAATACCTCAATAGAAGGGGATAGTAGAAAGAAAGAATAGGATTTTAGAAGAAATGATCTATACCATATTATGTGAAAGTAACATTCTAAAGTACTTTTGGATGGAAGTAATTTTAAATCATACTTTGATTTGACCAAATTTAAAGAAAACCCTTTATGAGCTTTGAAAAGAAAGAAAATCAAATATTAGCTATTTTTGTATTTTTGGTTGCCGATGCTTTGTTTTGAATAGTGGAAAGGATATGATTGATAACTTTGATGCTAAGTCAGATAAATATACCTTTTTGGAATACTCAAAAAGACACCTACATCAAGCAAGGCTTATAGAATCTTCAACAAGAGAACCTTAGTTGTTGAAGAATTTATTTATGTTGTATCTACTAAAATTAATAATATATTTGTGAGAAAGAAAGATATTATTGATGATGATTCAGGAATCCTAGACAAAGGAATGAGAAACCTCATACTAAAAGAAACTTTGGCTCAAATGGTGAAGCGGATGACAAGAATGCTGAAGAAAAAAAAAATCATAAGAGCAATCAAGGACAAAATTAGAGTCTATCCAAGAAATATGGGTATGCGTACAGACACCCAAAAGATCTAATCATTGATGATCCATCATAAGAGATGAGAACTTGATCTTTCTTAAGAAATATCAACAATCATTTGGCTTTAGTATCTCAAATAGAATCTAAATCAATTGAAGAAATTGAAAATGACTCTAATTGGATCAATGCAAGAACTTAATCAATTTGAAAAAAATAAGATTTGGACATTAGTAAGTAGACCTATAGATCGTCCTATAATTGAAATAAAATGGATATATAAAAATAAATTAGATAAAAATGGAGCAGTTGTAAAAAACAAAGTTAGACTAGTTGCTAATGATTATAATTAAGAAGAAAGAGTTGATTTTGATAAAATCTTTGCTTCTATTGCTAGACTAGAAGCAATTAGATTGTTGCTTTTATTTACATATTTTATTAATTTTAAACTTTATCAAATGGATATTAAAAATATATTTTCTAAATAAATATATTGTTAAGGAGGTATATATTGAACAACCTCTAAATTTTAAAATTATGCTTTTTCAAATTATATTTTCAAACTAAACAAAGCATTGTATAGCTTGATGCAAGCATCTTATGCATGGTATGAAAGATTAAGTATATTTCTACTTGATAATAAATTTATCAAAAAAAATATAAATACCACCTTATTTTTGAAGAGGAGATGATAATTTGTTGGTAGCATAAATTTATCTAAATGACATTATATTTGGTGCTATTAAAGGATTTCTTCATTAAGAATTTACTAAGTTAATATAAGAAGTTTAAGATGAGCATGATGGGAGAACTAAACTTCTTTCTTGGACTCCAAATCAAGAAAAGTAAAGAAGAGATCTTCATCAATAAAATCAAGTGCATAAAAAAATACTTAAAAAATTTTGAATAGAGAATTATAAATCAATCGACATACCCATGAGCCCCTCATAAAAGCTTGACAAGGATGAAAATAATGAGAGTATCAATCTCAAATTTTATCATGATATAATTGGATCTTTACTCTATTTTACTACTAGTAGACCTGATATGATGTTTAGTATATATATATATGCTAGATATCAATCTAATCCTAAAGAATCATATTTACTTGCTGTTAAAAGAATTCTTAGATATTTAATTTATACTTTTAATATTGCATTATGGTACTCTAGATATTTTTCTATTGAATTGATTGATTTTTCTAATGCTGATTTTGCTAGTTGCAAACTTGATAGAAAAAAATACAAGTGAAACTTGTCAATTCCGAAGAGTTAACTTAATCTTTTGGTTTAGCAATAAACAATATTAAGTAGCATTATCCACTATAGAAGCTGAGTGTATTGCAGCTAGAAGTGATTGTGCTCAAATCTTATGGATTAAGTAAAAACTAGAGAATTATGACATTAAATTAAATAAAATTTTTATAAGATGCGATAATATAAGTGTCATAAAACTAACTAAAAATTTAATTTAATACTTAAGAACTAAATATATTGAGATAAGATATCACTTCATAAAAGATCATATTTAAAATGATGATGTAATATTTAATACTTTGACCCATTTACCCAAAAGAAAAAAAAAATTAAATAGACCCTAAAACTTTAAAAAAGTTGCAAAGGGGCCCAAATTTTTATCTCTGTTAGGTAACGTTATGATGTGAGGGTCAATAAGAAGTTAAATTTCATGAAATACCATAAGTGCCCTTCTTAAAAATTTTGGTATGATTAGAGCTTGACATGCAACCTGATTGAGATCCTTGAGAATGGAAAACATAGAGAAAAATAAGGAAAAAACATAAGAAAAATGAACGAAAACAAAGAAAGGATGAGAAAATTAAATGGCATGACATTTTCCCACAAGGATTGATCATTTTTTTCCTTTTTCCCTTTTTTTCTTCTTGTTTCTCTCTCTTTTCCAATGATTTGTGGGAAGGAAAGCATCTGAGGGAGATTGGGGTGGGAAGGCCAATGCCAGTGATGATGGGGAGGAAGGTGACAGCCAAGACTGGTGGAAGGTGGCAATGAGGAGAGTAGGGAGGAGGTCTGCATTCTCATTTTTGGAGATCTGAGGGAAGGAAAGCACCAGAGGAAGATTGGAGGGGGAAAGCCGACACTAATGATGATGGGGTGGGGAAGAAGGTAATGGCAGAGACTGGCGGGATGTGACAGTGAGGAGAGTGGGGAGGAGGTTGGCATTCTCTTTTTTAGAGATCTATTGGAAGGAAAGCAACAGAACGAGATTAGAGAGGGAAAGCTAACACTGTTGATGATGGGGTAGGGAGGAAGGTGACGACGGAGACCGACGGGAGGTGGCGGTGAGGAGAGCGGGGAGTAGGTGGACATCTGCGAGGGCTTGAAAAGAATTCGAGAGGGCTCAAAATAGGTTCAAAGGAAAAAAAACAAAAAATATTATCCAAACAAAAATCATAATGGAGTGTGAACTGAGGGTATTTTAGTAATTTTACTGTTAGGTCGGAGATAGATGGTTGAGCCTCTTCGTAATTTTTTTAAAGTTTTAGAGTCCATTTGAAACTTTTTTGGGATCCAAGTGTAAATCGATAAAAGCTCAGGGGGTGTCATTATAATTTTTTCTTCTTTTTATTGTTTATTATTTGTGTCATCATACTTTTATTTATAGCGTCACCCTCACTTATATTATCTCATTTAGCTTAATTATTATGCGCAGCAAATTTTTTTTTGAAAAATCTAATTCATCCTTCCCATTAGGTTATTTACCTGAACAATATTTATGTACCATTGCCTCTTGCTATTATCTCACTTTTATTTGATTGCTAGAGGAAAGCTTGTTGGTTCAACCATGGAAAAAATGACCTAGAGAAAAGACAAGTGTGAAGGAGAATACTTTGGGTATGAAACACAGAGATCTTAAACGTATATATTGGAGTGGTGAAATTGTGGTAGTGGAGCAAACATAATGATCAAGATAAGCCGGTCTAGAATGAGCTTTTGAGGATCTACATGGCATATGTTCAGCATGATCGTAGGGAGTGGACATAGGTACTGCATTTGGCATCAAACTACCATAAAATTATTATGCTTGCTTATACCTTATTGTTTCTTTTTAAGAAAAATTACAGCAACACCTCTTGAACTTTAACCCATTTACCCAAAAGAAAAAAAAAATTAAATAGATTCTAAAACTTTAAAAAGTTGCGAAGAGGCCCAACTATTTGTCTCCATTAGGTAACGTTATGACGTGAGGGTTAGTGAGAAGTTAAATTTTATGAAATACCATAAGCGCCCTTCTCAAAAATTTTGGTATGATCAGAGCTTGACATGTGACCTAATTGAGATCCTTGAGAATAGAAAACATAGAGAAAAACTAGGAAAAAACATAGCAAAAATGAACGAAAATAAAGAAAGGGTGGAAAATTAAAAGGCATGACATTTTCCCACAAGGATTGATCATTTTTTTTCTTTTTCCCTTTGTTTCTTCTCATTTATTTCTCTTGTCCAAAGATTTGTGGGAAGGAAAGCATCTGAGGGAGATTGGAGGGGGAAGGCCGATGCCAGTGATGATGGAGAGGAAGGCGACAACTAAGACTGGCGAAAGGTAGCAGTGAGGAGAGTGGGGAGGAGGTCGGCATTCTCATTTTTAGAGATCTGAGGGAAGAAAAGCATCGGAGGAAGATTGGAAAGGGAAGCCCGACACCAATGAGAACGGGGAGGGGAAGAAAGTGACGGCAGAGACTGGTGGGATGCGGCAGTGAGGAGAGGGGGGAGGAGGCTGGTATTCTCTTTTTTAGAAACCTACTGAAAGGAAAGCACCAGAGCGAGATTGGAGAGGGAAAGCTAACACTGGTGTCGATGGGGTAGGGAGGAAGGCGATGATGGAGACTGGCGGAAGGTGGCGGTGAGGAGAGCTGAGAGTAGGTGGGCATCTGCGAAGGCTCGGGAAGAATTCGAGAGGGCTAAAAATAGTTCGAAGGAAAAAAGAAAAAAAATATTGCCCAAAAAAACCAAAATGGAGTGTAAACTGAGGGTATTTTAGTAATTTTATTTTTTATTAATGCTGTTAGGCTGGAGATAGATGGTTGGGCCTCTTTGTAATTTTTTTTAAGTTTTAGAGTCCATTTGAAACTTTTTTTGGGATCCAAGTGTAAATCGATAAAAGTTCAAAGGGTGTCATTATCATTTTTTTTCTTCTTTTTATTATTTATTTTTTGTGTCATCATACTTTTATTTATAGCTCTGCCCTCACTCATATTATCTCATTTAGCTTAATTATTATGCACAGCAAATTTTTTTAAAACAAATTAAATTCATCCTTCCTCTTGGGTTATTTATCTGGACAACCTCTTGCTATTATCTCACTTTTATTTGATTAACAAAGGAAAGCTTGTAGGTTCAACCATGGAAGAGATGACCTAGAGAAAAGACAAGTGTGAAGGAAAATACTTTTGGTATGAAATACAGAGATCTTAAACGTAGCTGTTGGAGTGGTAAAATTGTGGTAGTAGAGCAAACAAATGATCAAGATAAGCCGATCCAGCATGAGTTTTTGAGGATCTACATGCCATATGTTCAGCATGATAGTAGGGAGTGGACATACGTACTGTATTTGATGTCAAACTATTATAAAATCTTTATGCTTGTTGTTTCTTTTTAAAAAAATTACAAGAACACCCCTTGAACTTTGACCCATTTACACAAAAGAAAAAAATATTAAATAGATCCCAAAACTTTAAAAAAAGTTGGAAAGAGGCCCAACTGTTTTTTTCTGTTAGGTAACGTTATGACGTGAGGGTCAATGAGAAGTTAAATTTTATGAAATACCATAAGCGCCCTTCTCAAAAATTTTGGTAGGATCAGAGCTTGACATGTGACCTGATTGAGATCCTTAAGAATGGAAAACATAGAGAGAAACTAGGAAAAAACATAGGAAAAATGAATGAAAACAAAGAAAGGGTGGAAAATTAAAAGGCATGACATTTTCCCACAAGGTTTGATCATTTTTTTTCTTTTTCCCTTTTTTTCTTCTTGTTTCTTTCTCTTTTCCAAAGATCTATGGGAAGGAAAGCATCTAAAGAAGATTGGAGGGGAAAGACTGATGCCAGTGATGATGGAGAGAAAGGCGACAGCAAAGACTGGTGAAAGGTGGCAGCAAGGAGAGTGGGGAGGAGGTCAGGATTCTTATTTTTGGAGATTTGAGGAAAGGAAACCACCGGAGGAAGATTGGGGGGGGGGAGGCCGACACCAATGATGATGGGGTGGGGAAGAAGGTGATGGCAGAGATTGGTGGGATACGGCAGCGAGGAGAGTAGGGAAGAGGTTGGCATTCTCTTTTTTTAGAGATCTATTGGAAGGAAAGCACCAGAGCGAGATTGGAGAGGGAAAGCCAACACTGGTGACGAAGGGGTAGGGAGGAAGGCGACGATGGAGACCGACGAGAGGTGGCTACGAGGAGAGAAAGGAGTAGGTGGGCATCTACGAGGGCTTGAAAAGAGTTCGAGAGGGCTCGAAAAGAGTTCAAAGGAAAAAAAAATGTTCCCAGAAAAATCAATAATGGAGTGTGAATTGAGGGCATTTTAGTAATTTTATTTTTTTATTAACATTGTTAGGCCGAAGACAGATGGTTGGGCCTCTTCGCAACTTTTTGAAAGTTTATAGTCCTTTGAAACTTTTTTTGGGATCCAACTGTAAATTGATAAAAGTTCAAGGGGTGTCATTATAACTTTTTTCTTCTTTTTATTGTTTATTATTTGTGTCATCATACTTATATTTATAGCATTGCCTCCACTTATATTATCTCATTTAGCTTAATTATTATGCACAACAAAAAAAAAATTTTGAAAAAATCTAATTCATCCTTCCTCTTGAGTTATTTATCTGGACAATATTTATGTACCATTGCCTCTTGCTATTATCTCACTTTTATTTGATTGCTAGAGGAAAGCTTGTAGGTTCAACCATGGAAGAGATGACCTAGAGAAAATACAAGTGTGAAGGAGAATACTTTTGGTATGAAACATAGAGATCTTAAACGTAGCTGTTGGAGTGGTGAAATTATGGTAGTGGAGGAAACATAATGATCAAGATTAGCCAGTCCAGCATGAGCTTTTGAGGATCTACATGGCATATGTTCAGCATGATGGTAGGGAGTGGACATAGGTACTGCATTTGACATCAAACTACTATAAAATCTTTATATTTGCGTATACCTTGTTATTTCTTTTTAAGAAAAATTACAGCAACACCCCTTGAACTTTGACCCATTTATCCAAAACAAAAAAAAATTTAAATAGATCCTAAAACTTTAAAAATGTTGCAAAGAGGCCCAACTGTTTGTCTCCATTAGATAACATTATGATGTGAGGGTTAGTGAGAAGTTAAATTTTATATAATACCATAAGTGCCCTTCTCAAAAATTTTGGTATGATCAGAACTTGACATGTGACCTGATTGAGATCTTTGAGAATGGAAAACAAAGAGAAAATTTAACTTCTCATTTCTTACCCAAATTCATAAGAAAAACATAAGAAAAAAACAAAGAACTTGACATGTGACATGGTAGAAAATTAAAAGGCATGACATTTTCCCACAAGGATTGATCATTTTTTTCCTTTTTCTCTTTTTTCTTTTCATTTCTTTCTCTTTTCCAAAGATCTATGGGAAGAAAAGCATCTGAGGGAGATTGGAGGGGGAAGGTTGATGCCAGTGATGATGAAGAGGAAGATGAAAGCCAAGACTGACGAAAGGTGGTAGCAAAGAGAGTGGGAAGGAGATCGGCATTCTCATTTTTGGAGATCTGAGGGAAGGAAAGCACCGAAGGAAGATGCCGATACCAGTGATGATAGGATGGGGAAGAAGGTGATGGCAGAGACTGGTGGGATGCGACAGCGAGGAGAGTATGGAGGAGATTGGCATTCTCTTTTTTTAGAGATCTATAGGAACGAAAGTACCAGAACGAGATTGGAGAGGAAAAGCTAACACTGGTAACAACGACATAGGGAGGAAGGCGATGACGGAGACCAATGGGAGGTGGTAGTGAGGAGAGCGGGGAGTAGATGGGCATCTACGAGGGCTCGAAAAGAATTCAAGAGGGCTCAAAAAGGGTTCAAAGGAAAAAAAGAAAAAAATATTGCCCAAAAAAAACCATAATGGAGTGTGAACTGAGGGTATTTTAGTAATTTTATTTTTTTATTAACACTATTAGGCCGGAGATAGATGGTTGGGCCTCTTTGCAACTTTTTTAAAGTTTTAGAGTCTATTTAAAATTTTTTTGGGATCCAAGTGTAAATAGATAAAAGTTCAAGCGGTGTCATTATAATTTTTTCTTCTTTTTATTGTTTATTATTTATGTCATCATACTTATATTTATAGCATTGCCTTCACTCATATTATCTCATTTAGCTTAATTATTATGCACAGCATTTTTTTTTTTTGAAAAATCTAATTCATCCTTCCAGTTGGATTATTTATCTAGACAATATTTATGTACCATTGCCTCTTGCTATTATCTCACTTTTATTTGATTGCTATAGGAAAGCTTGTAGGTTCAACCAAGGAAGAGATGACCCAGAGAAAAGACAAGTGTGAAAGAGAATACTTTTGGTATAAAATTGTCATAGCCCAAGCCCAAGCCCAAGCCTAGATTAAAAGACCCAAGCCCATTCAAAAAAAAAAAAACAGTAAGAAATAGGGGATCGGAAAGAAGACTCCCGGTAGGAGTCTTCTTCTCCGATCAAATCCCGAAGATCGGAATCCTAGGATCTCTCGGAGTCCTAGGGTTCTCTATAAAAAGACCTTTCCCTTCCTTAGGAGCCGATCATCGGCCCTTTTCCCCTCTCTTCCTCTCCGATTTTTTCGAATTTGAGCCGCGGACACCCACCTTGTTCTCGCCGTGACTGCTCACCGACGAGGTCACCGAAGGTCGAGGTGAGTTTCCTTTGTCTTCCTCTCTTCCTTCCCCTTCCTCCCGTGCCCTTGTGCGCGGCTGCCGGCGATGGGAGTCGTCGATTTTCGATCGAAAAAGAGACCCCTATTTTGGTCTCTTTTCTCTTGGATTTTTCGGCACCGGCGATCGCAATCGACCGCCGACCATGCCTCTCCGTGACCGGGAGAGTGGCCCCCCTCTGCCGCCGGCCTCCGCCGTGGCAGCCGCGGCCTGAACGGCCCGGCAAAGGAGGGGACTGCCGGTCCCCTGTTCGGCCTGGAAGGAGCCCGAGAGAAGAAGAAGAAAAAAAAAGAGAAAAGAAAAGAAAAGAAAAGAAAAGAAAAGAAAAGAAAAAGAAGAAAAAGAAGAAAAAAGAGAAAAGAAAAGAAAAGAAAAGAAAAAGAAGAAAAAGAGAAAAATAAAATAAAATAAAATAAAAATAAAAAAATAAAAAATAATAATAATAAATATATATATATATACATATATATATATATAATAAATAAATAAATAAATAATGAGAGAGAGTTTCTCTCTCTCCTCTCTCTTCTTTCAGTCTGAACCCTTACTTTCTCTCTCTAAAATTGGATTTTCTCTCTCTACTTTCTCTCTCTAGAATTTTTTCTCTCTAAGTTGTTTCTCTCTTAATAGATTTTTCTCTCTCTAAAGTTATTCCTCTAGGATTAGCATAGTGTAAGGCTTCATTTGATGATTTTGATCGAGTTTAGGGAAGAGTCTGATTTTAAGTGAAGTTTTGATTTGGGACTTGTTTAGATTTAATTTTGAATTAAAATTAATATAAAAATATAATTTTGGATAATAGGCACGGAAGAATCTCTTAGAAGTTAGTCGATCTGTTCATTCAGTGCTCCGTGAAAGGTAAGTAATGAATCATCTTCTCGAGATATTTTATATTTATTCTGAAAATAAATAATTATTCTCTGAAATTATGCATGATTTATGAAATTATGTTTTGAAAGAAAAGTACTTTTGAAATATTATGGTACATCGATTATGCACACGTTCAGTAAAAAATTATGATATATTATGATACAAAGTGTTTGATACAGAATCAGATTTATGCTCTCAGCCTAACTATGTTTCAGTGGGCCCCGCCAATGGGGATTATTCGTTGGTACTCAGTGGACCCTGCCAGTGGGAGTTGTGCGCTGGTGTTTGTGGACCCTGTCAGTGGGGTTTGTGCATTGGTATTTTGTGGACCCCGCCAATGGGGACTAAACGTTGGTCATAGTCGAGGCTGTTGAGTTACAGTGTTTTGAATCGAATCGGACTTATTATTATATTATATGTGAATATTTAAAAATATTGGATTTGCATTAAATCAGCATGAAATATATTTTTATGTTTAATTGCAATATTGTTCTTAGAAATTAGATAATATCTGAAATATCTAGTTGAGATATTTATTACTTACTGGGCTGTCTAGCTCATTACCTTTCTTTCTATTTTTCAGATTCAGATAATTAATTTCGAACGTGGGAAGAAATATTGGGACAGAGCTTTTAGAGGCGAGATTTAGCATTGTCAACTTCATTGAACTTAGATCTATTATTTTATTTTTAATAAAATTTTATCGGATGTAAGATATTTATTTTAATTACTTGAATTAAAGTTGAATAATAATTATTTGAATTTATTCCGCGGTGATGCATTGATATCGTGATGAGATGTCTTGCATGCTTATGGAGAGAGTTCTTCATAAGTATGCGGCGGTTGCCGTGACCTCCTGCTCGCGATCTCGGGCCAGGGGCGTGACAATTAATATGGTATCAGAGCATAAATAGATAAATTATGACACATAGAATTAGACATAGTATGAGTGTAGGTGGGTAAACATTAGAAATATTGAGACGTTAAAGTATGAGCATCATAATAAACCCATCCTAACAAATAGATAAATGAATCTAATAAAGTTTTACTACTACAAGGTTATCATGCCTCCCCGTAGAATGACAAGAACTACTCAAGGAATTACAAGAGAGACATCACAACCACGGGATGGTAACACTCCCCATCTGACAAGTGGCACCCCTCAGGAGGAGGGAGTCGTAGATCCTAATGGGAGTACTTTGAGAGCACGTCAGGAACTAGATATGGCTCAGTTAATGCAGACCCTAATCAGAATGGTACAAGCACAACAACAAATACAGCAGCAAATGCTTGAACAACAGCAGATACAATGAGATACACAACAACATCAGCATCCACCACCATAACATGGAGAGCAACCAGTACAACGGAATAATATTTCGAAATTTAAAAAGCTTGCTCCTCCAGCTTTCAAGGGGACTACTGAACCTTTGGAGACTGATAACTGGATAATGGAGATGGAGAAGGCCTTCGCTGTCCAAGAGTGTCTTGATGAAGAAAAGATTCGATATGCAGCTTATTTACTACAAGGAGAAGCATACAACTGGTGTCAGCGACTACAGCGCAAGCATGAACAAGACGGTGAAATCTTACCTGGGAAAGATTTCGGATTGCATTCTATGATCAGTATTTTCCTCAGAGTATAAGGATCCAGAAAGAGCAAGAGTTTATTTATTTGAAGCAAAAGGATATGAGTGTGACTGAATATGAAGCAAAATTTACAGAGTTAGCAAAATTTGCTCCAAGATTAGTGGATGGTGAGCAAGAACGTGTTCACAAGTTTGAGATGGGACTGAGAACTGAGATTCGAAAACAAGTGGTTCCATATGAATTGACAACTTATGCAGATGTGGTAAACAAAGCACTGATAATTGAAAGAGAAGTCAATGAAGAACGCATGGAAAGAGAAGTCAATGAAGAACGCATGGAAAGAGAAAGAAAGCAAAGAAAGAGAGCAAAATCAAATGATACACAAGGGCAGAATAATAAAAATATCAAAAGATCAGCTAAGGGAGCAATAAACAATAAGACTCAACAGATTGATGGTGAGCAGTGCTCCAGATATGGCAAAAATCATGCAAACAAGGATTGCTATTGGAATACAGGTGCTTGTTTCAAATATGGTCAGATGGATCATAAAATCGCTAGCTGCCTGCTAAATACTGAAAATCAAGTTGGCCAAAGAACTTATGAAGGACAACATAAGAGTGGTGGACAGATTCTTAAAAACCAGGGAAGAATGTATGCGCTTACTCAACAGAATGCACAGGCTTCCAATACAATGGTGACAGGTATGAAAAATTTCGAGGATGAAATTTTTTTTTAGGGGTGAAGAATGTCATAGCCCAAGCCCAAGCCCAGATTAAAAGACCCAAGCCCATTCAAAAAAAAAAAAAACAAAACAAAAATAGTAAGAAACAGGAGATCGGGAAGAAGACTCCCGGTAGGAGTCTTCTTCTCCGATCAAATCCCGGAGATCGAAATCCTAGGACCTCTTGGAGTCCCAGGGTTCTCTATAAAAGGACCTTTCCCTTCCTTAGGAGCCGATCATCGGCCCTTTTCCCCTCTCTTCCTCTCCGATTTTCTCCAATTAGAGCCGCGGACACCCGCCTTGTTCTCGCCGTGACTGCTCACCGACGAGGTCACCAGAGGTCGAGGTGAGTTCCTTTCTCTTCCTCTCTTCCTTTCCCTTCCTCCCGTGCCCTTGTGCGCGGCTGCCGGCGACGGGAGTCGCCAATTTTCGATCGGAAAAGAGACCTCTGTTTTGGTCTCTTTTCTCTTGAATTTTCTGGGGCCGGCGATCGCAATCGACCGCCGGCCATGCCTCTCCGTGACCGGGGGAGTGGCCCCCCTCTGCCGCCGACCTCCGTCATGGCGGCCGCGGCCTGAACGGCCCGGCAAAGGAGGGGACCGCCGGTCCCCTGTTCGGCCTGGAAGGAGCCTGAGAGAAGAAGAAGAAAAAAAAAGAGAAAAGAAAAGAAAAGAAAAAAAAGAAAAAAAAAGAAAAAAGAGAAAAGAAAAGAAAAGAAAAGAAAAAGAAGAAAAAGAGAAAAAGAAAATAAAATAAAATAAAATAAAATAAAATAAAATAAAAAATAAAAAATAATAATAATAATAAAATATATATATATACATATATATATAATAATAAATAAATAAATAAATAATGAGAGAGAGTTTCTCTCTCTCCTCTCTCTTCTTTCAGTCTGAACCCTTACTTTCTCTCTCTAGAATTGAACTTTCTCTCTCTACTTTCTCTCTCTAGAATTTTCTCTCTCTAGATTATTTCTCTCTCTTGATAGATTTTTCTCTCTCTAAAGTTATTCCTCTAGGATTAGCATAGTGTAAGGCTTCATTTGATGATTTTGATAGAGTTTAGGGAAGAGTCTGATTTTAAGTGAAGTTTTGATTTGAAACTTGTTTAGATTTAATTTTGAATTAAAATTAATGTAAAAATATAATTTTGGATAATAGGCACGGAAGAATCTTCTAGAAGTTAGTCGATCTGTTCATTCAGTGCTCCGTGAAAGGTAAGTAATGAATCATCTTCTCGAGATATTTCATATTTATTCTGAAAATAAATAATTATTCTCTGAAATTATGCATGATTTATGAAATTATGTTTTAAAAGAAAAGTGCTTTTGAAATATTATGGTACGTCGATTATGCACACGTTCAGTGAAAAATTATGATATATTATGATACAAAGTGTTTGATACAGAATCGGATTTATGCTCTCAGCCTAACTATGTTTCAGTGGGCCCCACCAATGGGATTATTCGTTGGTACTCAGTGGACCCTGCCAGTGGGGGTTGTGCGCTGGTGTTTGTGGACCCTACCAGTGGGGGTTGTGTGCTGGTATTCTGTGGACCCCACCAATGGGGGTTAAACGTCGGTCATAGTCGAGGCTGTTGAGTTACGAGTATTTTGAATCGAATCGAATTTATTATTATATTATATGTGAATATTTAAAAATATTGGATTTGCATTAAATCAGCATGAAATATATTTTTATGTTTAATTGCAATATTGTTCTTGGAAATTAGATAATATCTGAAATATCTAGTTGAGATATTTGTTACTTACTGGGCTGTCTAGCTCATTATCTTTCTTTCTATTTTTCAGATTCAGATAATTAATTTCGAGCGTGGGAAGAAATATTGGGACAGAGCTTTTAGAGGCGAGATTTAGCTTTGTCAACTTCATTGAACTTAGATCTATTGTTTTATGTTTAGTAAAATTTTATCGGATGTAAGATATTTATTTTAATTACTTGAGTTAAAGTTGAATAATAATTATTTGAATTTATTCTGCTGTGATGCATTGATATCGTGATGAGATGCCTTGCATGCTTATGGAGAGAGTTCTTCATAAGTATGCGGCGGTTGCCGCGACCTCCTGCTCGTGATCTCGGGCCGGGGGCGTGACAATTAATATATTCAAAAAAGAAATTAATTTTTTTTTGAGCTTTGTTACATGGGCTGGGATTTTTACATGGGTTGGGCCATCATATTCTTCCCTTCTAAAAGAAATTTCGTCCTCCAATTTTTTCTTGCCTGAGTCTTCATAGTTTCTTACTTGAATCTCATCCACAAATACTTCAATATTCTAATTCTTGATATAAAATTCATTCTTAAATCATTCCATAAGGAAAAAAGTAAATACATCAAATATTGATCTGAAACGGAACCATTCATTTTCTTATTTATCAAGATCAACATCTCAAAAATTTTCAATGTTTCAAGATTTCGAAATTATGATCTCATTCTCTATAAAAATTAATGTTCAATATCTCATGACTCAAATTAAATTTAAATCCATCTCTTGTAGGTAGAAGAAAATCAATGTCTCTATTCTTGCATAAGAACTTCATTCATCATCATTTATTTATTTATTTATTTATTTTAAAATATTAACCACTCTTAATTTCAACCCATCATAAGATAGGAAAACATACTTCTATGAATCATATGATGACATCCCAATCAATCAAAATTCAAAAATATTTTCTCTTATTCGTACTTTCAAAGGTTGAAGATTTATCATTTCAATCCCATTCTCGAACTTTTGATATTTTAATTCTCGATACAACTTCATCATTAAGTCATTTCATAAAGATCAATATCACCATTGTTGATTGAATCAATATCACTATTTCTAGTCATCGAAATTTTCTTACTCAAACCCTCAAACTCTTAAATATTCTAATTCTTGAAGTAAATTTTATCATTAAGTCATTCCATAATAAAAATCAGTAACTCAAAAATTAATCTAAATCAAAACTATATTTTTCTTATAATCAAAATCAATGTCTCTATTCTAAGTAAGTATATCAATTTTCTTCATCTAAACATTAACAACTTTTAATTAATTGATTCATTATCAAACTAAATTATAAATAACTCCAATCCATCTTTTGTAGAACAATCGTCAATATCAATAGATAACCTCAATCTTTTTCATTCAGTCAGAGAAATAATAATGATCAAAAGAGTCCAAACTTCAAATTTTATTATACTCTGGAGATAAATATTTGAGTATAATAATCTAAGATCAAAATCATCATTCGATAAACAATCTCAAATTCTTTCTAATAAATAGATAATTATAAAATTTAATTCTAGGATAGAGAAAATTTATCTCTAAATATTCTAAATATAAAATCAAAAATCAAAGGTCCACTCATCCTAGAATTAGGATGCTAATTATTTTTGTAGCATAGTAGGTGGAAGCTCTACTTTTAAAAATCACATTAGGATATTTAAAATAATTCAAAATTTTAAAATATTATTCTTTCTAATATCCATGAATTTCTTGTATCAAACTATATCATTTATCATAATTCTTTGACTTAAAGAATCAACATTCCTGACTTACTCAAAGTAATCCAGATTACCATGCTTCCGCTGCGCACTCTGATCTAACAATCAAAATTTTTTAGGTTCACCAAAAAAAAGTTTGATCAAATTATATCTTTACCTTATCAATAGAAAAGATCTAAAATTTCAAATTTCAATTGAAGTCAAAGATTAACTTTCGATTCTCATTCATACTTTCACTGGTGTACAATAATCTTGATTAACCCTTGAGTCCAATATCATATTTAAAACCATCATATAGATTTACGATAATCAATATGAATCAAATCTTAATTCTCATATCAATTCAATTTGATTATTTCCAAACCAAAAATTCTTATAAATCAAATCAACGAAAAAAATCTTTCGATGCTCCACCAAATTTGGACATAATCAGAATATATAAGAATTTCAAATCATTATTTTTTTTTCTAAAATTTCTATCATCAGGATCTTCAATATCTATTAAATATCCTTTCATAACAATCATACAAGCTTCAAAAAAATCAAATCTCCATTTAATAGTAGATTCAATTAGGGACCTCATTAACAAAAGCAAAGGAACTCCATATCAATTCCTAAATTCAAAATTTTTAAATTATAAATTCACATGGATCTCTTAATCTGAGATAAATATAAATCAAATCTTTTATCTTAATCTAAAGATATCAATTTTTTATTAACAACCTCAACAATAATATCAGAAAATCTCTTGATCAACTTAGATACGAAATCTTTAAATTAAAATTTCATACACATCATGTACTCTCCAAGAGACATAATAAGATATATTATCTAGATCTAAGGATGATGATTAAGGATTCCAGTACGATGAATATTCTACAACCTCATAATCGATTTCATCAATAAGAAATAGGTTTCTTTGCAATATCCTCAAATATGCATTCATCCTATTATGCCACTTTATATATAATCCACATACCAAATTCAATTTCGATAAATATTCCAATCAAGCATCATAAAAGATTTTTTCTTAGTCCATTCTGGAACAACATTTTATTATCAAATCTTTATCTTTCCAATAATAATCAACTTCTCAACTAGAAGTAATATCATAGTATTATTCTCACATCGAATTTAAACTTACGGTTCACTTTAATAACCAATGATCAAATTAATAACCACAATGCACAATAAAATTTTATATCAATCCTTTTGTGATTACTTTCGATCAAGATCTAACTAATCATATCATGATCTACAGATTATCCATCATATTTCAAACTCCATATGTCATAATCTCTTGTGATCCTTTTATACATAATCACAATATTTAATCAAAATTTTTAAATATTTCTCCCACTACAATCATCAAAGATCTACACTATAATGTCCCTAGTATCTATCCACTTACACCCATTCTATATCTGATTCTATGTTTCATAATTCATCCACTTATGCTCTGATACCACTTTAATTGTCATGCTCCCGATCCGAGATTGTGAATCGAGGGTCATGGCAACCACCGCATACTCATAGAAAACTCTTCTCATAAGCATGCAAGGCATCTTATCATGCTATTCTAAAACAACAGCAGAATAATTAGTCAATAAATTAAATCCAAAATATAACGATCTAAATTTTTTCTTTAATATCTCAATAAATTCAACAACAATTCAAAGGCTTTGCATCAAATTCAATAAGCCTTTCAACCTAAAATAAAAGTATGAAGATTCTGCTTCTGATCACTCTTCCATTCATATCTTGTATCATCTTAATTCTTCAACATCTGTAAAAACAGTAAAATAGGAAGAAATGAGCTAGACAGCCCAGTAAGCAATGATCACTTCTCAATAGATTTCATCAGGCATTTAAGTAAATAATCATTTATAGAAAATAAGCATATAGAGTTCATCAATTCGAAATCAATTTCAATTATGCAATATAATTCATGCCAAATTCATTTCTTTTTCAAAAATTCAAGTTTCTTTTCAAATTTCAATTTCTTTTGTTCTTCAATTCTTTTCGTCAACCATGAGCTATGACCACATTTTTTCTGTGGCAGGACCATAATACCGCGTATCTGCTTGCGGTAGGCTGCGAATCATCTGGCAGCCATATCCTTTGGAACCGCTGGTCTCGCTGACGATTTATCGCTGGTCTCTCTGGCGACATGTCGCTGGTCTCGCTGGCGACATAAACCCTCAGGACAATCAATTGCCAACGTACATGCCCCCATTGGCAAGATCCTTTACATAGTCAGGTTGTCAATTCTTATTGTTTCTTATATCATAATTCTTCATAAATCATGTTTCATATTCTAATTTCGATAATAAAACATATAATCTTGTAGTATCGAAATCAATCAATGTAATGCATCATGAAATTAATATGTTCAATCATGCTTCATCATAACATTTCAAATAAGATATTTTCATAACAAAATACCATTCATCCAATTCATGCATCGTTTCACAAATCATATCAGAAAAATACATTATAATTTACCAATAAATCTAGAAAAAGTAAAACATTACTTACCTCGAACGCATTCCAATAAATCCACATAATTCTATAAATTTTTCTTTCAAAAATTCTGTTCGTAGATCATATTGCGATATCCCATGATCAAACATCCACAATCTTATACAGAATCAATTCCAATAATTAGAAAAAATACGAATACCATATTTCAACGATTTAGATTGGGTCCGATCATCTAATTTCATCTAATCAAAATCTAATTAGGACCTAAACGATCCAAAGTTTGACTATCAGATCAAATCGGATTCGAAGTGATAGGACCGAGGTTTCTTCATCGATTTCATAAAATCAAGTGGAGAGAGAAAATCAGAGGAGAGAGAATTCATGAGGTACAATTCGAATTGATCAGGTGACACAATCCAACATTATGATTGGTCCAATATCTCGAGTGGTGAAATCAACATGATCAAATCAAGTCATGACTAGATCGGAATCATGGATGATCAAATCTAAAGATTCATGGTCTGATTAAGGTGGATGCCAGTACACTGTCTGACAATCATGGATCAAGATTCTTCATTAGAATCATATCAGACTATTAAAAAAAATTTCTTCATTCACTAACCTTTTTAGAGAGAGAATCAATCAAGAGAGAGATATTTTAGAGAGAGAAAATTCTAGAGAGAGAAAATTCTAGAGAGAGAAAACTCATCTTGAACTCCTCAGACGATATAATTCAACAAATTCGATCGATCAGATCAAATCATGCTAAGATTATCATATGGATAATTTAATAAAATTATAAAAATTAAAATCTTAAAAATACCTAATCTGATCAAAGTGGGTATCGGTATACCGTCCGACGATCACAGATCAAAAATCTATCACAAGGATCATTTAAATTCATCATCATTCTTCTCAAAATTTTAGAAATCTTAGGAGAGAGAAATAATCTAGAGAGAGGATTCTAGAGAGAGAAAGTAGAGAGAGAAAGTCCAATTCTAAAGAGAGAAAATACTAATTCAAGCTGAAAAGAGAGAGGGAAGAGAGAGAAACTCTCTTTCTCATATTTTATTATTTATATCATTATTTATTAATTTATTTTTATTTTTTTTTCTTCTTCTTCTTTTCTTTTTCTTTTTTTTTCTTTTCTTTTCTTCACGGAAGAGAGAGGAGAGAAAATCCTATTTATTATATTATTATATTATTATTATTTTATTTTTCTTCTTTTTTTTTCCTTTTCCTTTTCCTTTTTCTTTTTTTTTCTTCTTTTTCTTTTCTTTTTCTTTTCTTTTCCTTCTTCTTCTTTTCTTTTTCTTTTTCTTTTCCTTCTTCTTCTTCTTTTCTTCTTTCCCGTGGGTTTCTTTTGAGCTGAAACAGAGGACCTTGAGGTCCCCTCGTTGGCTGGCCGGTCGGCGATGCAGCCGGTGTGGGGCGGCCATCGGCAGGAGGGGAGACGATCCGGCGGCAAGGGGAGGCCAAACCGGTGGTCGACGGTGACCACCGGCATCGGAATCAAAGGAAAACGGTCAAAAAATGAAGGTTACTTCCGCAACAAAATCTGGCGACTCCGGTCGCCGGCGAGCATGCACATCGGCATGGAAAGGAAGGGGGAGAAGAGAGGAAGGGGAGGAGGCTTACCTCCGTTGCCGGCGAAGCTTTTTCGATGACAAATTGGACGGTACAGTGACGGATCTCCGTGAGGAATTTCCGACGATTGCCGCCGTTTTGCCCTGGAATTTCTCGATGAGAGGAGAGAGAAGGGTTCTCCTCCTTAAATAGAGCCGGAGGGAACTCATCTCCGACTCCGATTGAGAGCCGACGAGAGGAGGAAGAAGACTCCCTTCGAGAGTCTTCTCCCCTATTTTTTTTTTCTTTTTTTTTTTTTGGGCTTTGTTACATGGGCTGTGATTTTTACATGGGTTGGGCCATCACATTCTTCCCTTCTAAAAGAAATTTCATCCTCGATATCAATGCATCACAGCGGAATAAATTCAAATAATTATTATTCAACTTTAATTCAAGTAATTAAAATAAATATCTTACATCCGATAAAATTTTACTAAAAATAAAACAATAGATCTAAGTTCAATGAAGTTGACAATGCTAAATCTCGCCTCTAAAAGCTCTGTCCCAATATTTCTTCCCACGCTTGAAATTAATTATCTGAATCTGAAAAATAGAAAGAAAGGTAATGAGCTAGACAGCCCAGTAAGTAACAAATATCTCAACTAGATATTTCAGATATTATCTAATTTTCAAGAACAATATTGCAATTAAACATAAAAATATATTTCATGCTAATTTAATGCAAATCTAATATTTTCAAATATTCATATATAATATAATAATAAATCCGATTCGATTCAAAACACTTATAACTCAACAGCCTCGACTATGACCAACATTTAACCCCCATTGGTGGGATCCACAGAATACCAGCGCACAACCCCCACTGGCAGGGTCCACAAACACCAGCGCATAACCCCCATTGACAGGGTCCACTGAGTACCAATGAATAATCTCCATTGGCGGGGCCCACTGAAACATAGTTAGGCTGAGAGCATAAATCCAATTCTGTATCAAACACTTTGTATCATAATATATCATAATTTTTCACTGAACGTGTGCATAATCGACGTACCATAATATTTCAAAAGCACTTTTCTTTCAAAACATAATTTCATAAATCATGCATAATTTCAGAGAATAATTATTTATTTTCAGAATAAATATGAAATATCTCGAGAAGATGATTCATTACTTACCTTTCACAGAGCACTGAATGAACAGATCGACTAACTTCTAGGAGATTCTTCCGTGACTATTATCCAAAATTATATTTTTATATTAATTTTAATTCAAAATTAAATCTAAACAAGTCCCAAATCAAAACTTCACTTAAAATCAGACTCTTCCCTAAACTCGATCAAAATCATCAAATGAAGCCTTACACTATGCTAATCCTAGAGGAATAACTTTAGAGAGAGAAAAATCCATCAAAAAAGAGAAACAATCTAGAGAGAGAAAATTTTAGAGAGAGAAAGTCTAATTCTAGAGAGAGAAAGTAAGGGTTCAGACTGAAAGAAGAGAGAGGAGGGAGAGAAACTCTCTCTCATTTTTTATTTATTTATTTATTTATTTATTTATTTATTATATATGTGTGTGTATATATATATATTTTATTATTATTATTATTATTATTATTTTATTTTTTATTTTTATTTTATTTTCAATTCTTTTCTTTTCTTTTTCTCTTTTTCTTCTTTTTCTTATCTTTTCTTTTCTTTTCTTTTCTCTTTTTTCTTCTTTTTCTTCTTTTTCTTTTCTTTTCTTTTCTTTTCTCTTTTTTTTTTTCTTCTTCTTCTCTCGGGCTCCTTCCAGGCCGAACAGGGGACCGGCAGTCCCCTCCTTTGCCGGGCCGTTCAGGCCGCGGCCGCCACGGCGGAGGCCGGCGGCAGAGGGGGGCCACTCCCCCGGTCACGGAGAGGCATGGCGGTCGATTGCGATCGCCGGCGCCGGAAAATCCAAGAGAAAAGAAACCAAAACAGGGGTCTCTTTTTCGATCGAAAATCGACGACTTCCGTCGCCGGCAGCCGCGCACAAGGGCACGGGAGGAAGGGGAAGGAAGAGAGGAAGAGAAAGGGAACTCACCTCGACCTCCGGTGACCTCGTCGGTGAGCAGTCACGGCAAGAACAAGGCGGGTGTCCGCGGCTCTAATTCGAAAAAATCGGAGAGGAAGAGAGGGGAAAAGGGCCGATGATCAGCTCCTAAGGAAGGGAAAGGTCCTTTTATAGAGAACCCTAGGACTCCGAGAGGTCCTAGGATTTCGATCTCCGGGATTTGATCGAAGAAGAAGACTCCTACCGGGAGTCTTCTTCCCGATCCCCTGTTTCTTACTATTTTTTTTTTTTTTTTGAATGGGCTTGAGTCTTTTAATCTGGGCTTGGGCTTGGGCTATGACAAAAATACAGAGATCTTAAACATAGCTGTTGAAGCGGTGAAAATAAGGTAGTGTAGCAAACATAATGATCAAGATAAGCCGGTCCAGCATGTGCTTTTGAGGGTCTACATGGCATATGTTCAGCATGATGGTCTTGAACAATTGAATTTGTTTCTTGAAATTATCAAAGGAGGAATACTATAAGCTGTAGTAGGTTCACTAGGCTGCTGAAGTTGGTTGGATAAGTCTAATGACTTGGTTGCATCATGAATGTGTTATGGCATAACCATTTCTGATTAACATTTGAATTGGAGAAGGATGACAGGGAAAATGGTCTTTAAAGAATTTAAAATTTCGAGAGGTGAAAACTTTTGGAGTTTCAAAATTAAATATACTATATATAGCCGTGTTAAGCAAAAAGGTATCGAACAAATGTACATCTTTTTTAAAATCATGAAAATTTGCGACAATGTGGGTCAAGATTGTGAGAAAAAAAAAAAAAAGCAAAACAGAAGATAATTTATTATTCCAAAAAAAAACAAAAGATAATTTGTGTAGCTTCTTATGTTGAATTTTCTTCCAACTAAAATTGGTGTGGACGCTAAACTGGAAGTATGCGAGGCACCTTCCTGATGAGAGCATTATTGCCTCTCTTGTAAAGATTAGATCGTTTTCATCCTTCCTATCTAAAACTGATCCTCTGTCCATCTCCTCCTTGATGCAGCATGACCATGTAGGAGGCTTGACCCAGTCGGCTCCTTCAACTTCTTGAAATCAATACTTTGAAATTAGTTATAGGAAAATATTTGTAGAAATGAAGGACAAAATAGGTAACTGAAGAGGGAAAAGCCAGTTGTACCAAAAAAAAAAGTAGAGAGAAAAGAGAGCATAGGAGAGAAAGCAAGACAATAAAACCACCGGGGGAGGGGGAGAGAGAGCCTTATGTGGTGTTATTTACACCAAATCCAGATCAATATATAGGATTCGAAGATCGGTCAATAACATATCTCAAAATGTCATTCAGTATAGAACAAATAATAGCAAGTTTTCAAAAGAGATATCTTGGGTAAGCTGAATAGGATGTTTTTGAAAGATGTCAACTTTTAAGTACCAAGGTACAGGCTGAAAATCTTACGATGACGTACTCAGCTAGGAGGCCACAGTACTACTTGGTCATCAGGCCAAGTTGTGCACTAGCCTCCTACCAAGTGTCAGGGCAGGCCAAAATACCAAATTTGTTGGTCAATAAATCATGGAGTGTGCATATCAAAATACTGAGGATTTTAGCCGAATCCAAAATAAAAGGATGATGAAAGGCTAGATGGAACATAAAAGAGATAGATTTTTATATTAATAAAATTATTTTTTATTAACTTTTTGATAAAATCCTCATTTTTCACTTTTGTCCATACTTATTCATTTCTTCACTCATTTTTTTATATATATTTTTATTTTACATATATTATTTATCTTATACTATCAAATTTTATTCCTAATTATTTCAGTTTTAGCTCATAATTTTCATAATTATAAGTACATCCTTAGAATTGTCTTCATTTTTTTTATATCCATTATTTTTAGTTAATTATTTATATAAAATTAATTAAAATTTTAAAATAAATTATAAACTAATAAGTTATTTATATAATTAATATATAAATAAATTTATTCTATAAATAATTAATTTATAAAATTATTCATTAAATTGAATTAATTAAAATTAAATATTTATATATTTTTTATATAACTACAAGTTATAAAAATTTTAAATTTATATATTATTCTATATTTTTAGTATAAATAAATATTATAAATTAAAAATAATAATAATTTTTATCGAAGAATAGTAGGGTTGAAACCAGATCAGATACAGATTAGATATCAATATATTTATATCCATATTTATTTTATTTGATGAATATAGATATGAATATAGATATTAGTTAGATACAAAATATTATATTCATATTTATTTTAAACAGATATGAGTACAAGTCTGATATTCGAAGTATGGATATAATAATGGATATAAGTCAGATAATTAAACTTTATGATCACATAATTAAAGATATTAGTAAGTAAATAATAAATCAAAGTAATAACATATTTAATGTGGTTTTCTATTTTTCTTAAAAGTTCATAAGTTCTATATAAAATTAAATTAGATTACAAATATAATCGAATATTCATATACAGATCAGATAGTTGTCTATCCATATTTATATCCATTTTTCTTTTACTGATATGGATACGGATACAAATATTAGTCGGATGTTCCAATTTCTATCTATATCCGGATATATTCGGATATAAAAATAAATTCGAATGAATATTGTCCAATCTACTTTCGTCTCTAAAGAATAATTTAATAAAAATATCATATAAATATCATCCTTTTTTTCTTTCATTCCTTCTATATCAAATAAAAGAGTAATTAGTTTTATCAATCCTTTCAAATTTTACCAAATACATGAGAGGATGAATAGAAAGTCCATCTATCCTCTCCATCTTTTCTTTAATCCATCATTTGTACCAAATAGAGGATAAAGACAGTAGTTGGTAGGCAGTTATCACTACCCATGCATAGGAGTGGTCAAACTATTTATCATGCATGATAATAGTAGCTCATATGATACACAAAAGTAAGGATAAGTATCCACAATGAATAGTGTGTATCCCTCTTCCTACTATCCATGATGTAAGAAAAGAGATAGTATTATCTACCATGCATAAAATAATATGCCATATGGCAAACTAGTAAAGATAAGTGGAAGAACTAATTAATGGCACCTATCTTTCCATCATTAAAAATATAAGTGGAGCAGTAGCACTATCTACCACTCTTGGCAATAGTGGCTAGCAGTTGAAAGATAACTAGTGTCGGCCACCATAACCATTAGAACTGGAAGCATTTATGGTCAACTTCTATTAAAAGTAGCCAATTATATTATTCTAGTATAACTATTAGAATTCCATGCTATAAAGGATTGTTCGATGATCAATGCAATCAATTTATTTTTATATTTATCTTGATTTAGTTATTTATCATACAGGTAAATATAACTTAGATTATCTATGTAGCTCGGCCCGGGACTATACCTCTATCCAATTCTATTTCTTTCGAGTGATAATATGATAGGTAAAAATCCGTAAAGGTGAAGGCGTATGGACTCATGTTACTCTTTATCCTTCCTTCAACTCATATCTTTCCAACTTGCCCAATACTGGTAGCATGCCTAAGCATTCGTTCAGGCCTTGGCTATGCATTCAAGCCTCGCTTATGCAAGTTTAGCGGGAATACCCTCTATCTTGATAGACCAAGTTTCCTAGGGTTCTCCAGTTTTCTAACTTGCCCATAATGAGACAGAAAGGATGGTAATAGTTGTGTTATACCAAAAGACCGGATCATGACCCTTATATATAGAGGCTAGTCTGGTAGCAGCCCTAAGAGCTAGTTGCTAGCCCACAATGACTCCACTAAGTCCTTGAGAGATTAGCAGGCATGATGAGCTAATAATACCCTCTTAACAGCTAGCGTGGGCATAAAGGCCTCTCCAATGACTAGCCTAATAAAACCTACGATTAAAAGTAGTTTAAACACCGAAACAAATCCTAAAAAATTTGCAGACTAGGTCAAATAAATTAAAAGCAAAAAGAGAGGATTCTGTATGTGGGCGGCTGGCCAGCTTGGCTCGTCTAGCGTTCATGATGCATCATGCACGTGCATGACCAATAGGACTGGGCTGAGTGCACGTGTGCATGTGTAATGAGCAGTCCAAAAGGCCTACATACATGATTAAAGCCCACTGGTTAGAGGATTATTAAGTGCGGCCTTTCTTGTAGTATCTTTTCAATGTGGGACTCATATTTAATGAACTAGTTAAGACGCAAATGCTTTAATGGTTCGACTTTTTCAACCCAAAATCAGAAAAATATTTAAATATTTAAATATTGTCTAACATATTTCTCTATGTGACTTGGGTAAATATTTTCCCTGTTGTCAGAATTAGAGTAGCAATTAATGCAACCTTCTTATGCAATTTTATATTTCTTTAGTTTTTAATTTTTGGTTGATTTGGCTAGTTTACAAAGTCTTTGAGTAAATACGTCAACCTGCATAAGTCCCTAGAACAACCTATAAATATCTCGGTAGAACAGCAGAATTGTTCCACAACTCCGAGCCAATATGCTCTACTATTTCTTTCAACTTTTTATCGAAATATTTCAAAGACTGAAATCCTTTCTTTGAGCATACGTTTATTGAAAATTATGGGCCCATCATGTTGACATGCTCATAGTCTCTCTCTTTTTTTCCGATTGTGGAAGTTAATTTTTTTGGTAAGAGTTGCTAAAGCCAATTCACATCACATGTTCATTACAGCATTGCATCGCTTGTTTGGTATCAAACTTACTTTCAAATGGCTTGTCATCTGAATTATGTCATTTTTTTATTTTCTTATGCATTCTTCTACTTCATGATCACTATTTTAAAGTATATTATACGTATGGTAATATACTTTGATTTAATCATTATAATTCTTTTATTTTCTTATGCATTCTTCTACGTCATGGTCACTATCTTAAAGTATATTATAAATATGGTAATCTACTTCAATTTAATTATTATAATCTATTGTGACAGAATTTCATCTCGATGCCAGATTGATTGGAGTTGGGCAGCGACGGCAGATCAACGATGGTGGGACCTATAAGAAAAATTTCTAACCGAAGGTGGCTCCGGCAAGAATCCTCCAATGCTCAAGTTAAAATTCTGAACAACAGAGGGAAAGAGTGAGCATTTTGAGAGAGAAAAAATTTCATATCTTAGGGGTCTTCCATGGGCCTTTATTTATAGGAAGAGGCTGAAGAGTCTTGAGGAGGGAGAAGAATCAAATAATTAGCCTTAACTTATCTAGAGAGATTTGGTTGTTATCTTCTTCTTTGGTCGTTGGCTATTATATCATGATCATTTAAATTTTGAAAAATACGTAGAATTTTCAGATCAAATCGGATCTGGCAAGGGGGACCTTGGATCGGCTGAGGATCGAGTCTAAATTCATTTGTCTATGTCTTCAGTTTGGACGAAATCATCCTCAACATAAGACCCCTACTCTCGAGTTCGAGCCAGAGTTGGTTCGAACGAAAAAAATATATCGAGTTGAAGCTGCCCAAGGCATGGGGTACATTCTTTTGCCTCAGTTTTGATCGTTGAGGTTTTCGTTGGCTCTACTCGTTGAAAAACGAGGAGCCTTCTTTATAGGTCGTTGGCTCGCTGAAAAGTGAGAGACATTCGTTATAGGCCATTGACTTACTGAAAAGTGAGGAGCTTTCGTCATGAGCCGTTAGCTCACTAAAAAGTGAGGGGCCTTCTTTATAAGCCGTTGGCTCGCTAAAAAATGAAAGGCCTCTGTCATGAGCCGTTGACTCACTGAAAAGCGAGAGACTTTCATCATGGGCCATTGGCTCATTAAAAAGTGAGGGGCCTTCTTTCTAGGCCATTGGCTCACTGAAAAGTGTGGGACCTCCATCATAATTTTTGGAAGCTCAGCCTTCTCAGATCGGCTTTGGGCTTCATCTTGATGTCGAGCTTCACTCCAGCCTTTGGTCCTTCATCTCAGTTGTTGGTCTTTTGCTTGATAGTCCGATCTTGGTTCACTCAGGTTGGTCTTCTGATGATCTTGGTCTTATTTAATTTTTGCCTCGGCTCATGTGCTTAAGGATCTGTTGTCCTACAAAAAGAAAATAGAATAGTGGATGATTTTGACTTGTTCTATATCTTAGTTCAGCCTTGATTTTGGCTTTTGATTCTGACTTCAAATCAGCCTTGATCTGAACTTCAGATTGGCTTTGATTTTGACTTTAGATCAACCCAATGTTGACTTCAGATTGGCTTGATTTCTGGCATCGGATTGGCCTAGATCTAACTTTCGATTAGCCTGATTTTAGGCTTTGCATTGGTCTGGAGCTAGCTTCAGATTGATCTGATTCTAGGCTTCGGGTTGGCCTGAATCTAGCTTCAGGTTGGCCTGAATCTGGGCTTCGAATCAACCTTATTCTGACTTCAGACTAGTCTTGATTATTGACTTTGGGTTGGCCTAGATCGGTCTGGATCTGACTCGAATTGGCCTGATTCTGACTGCAGACTAGTCTTGATTCTTGACTTCGGATTGGCCTAAGTCAACTTGGATCTGACTTTGAATTGGCCTGGATTTTGGTCTCAGATTGGTATGGATCTGGCTTTAGATTCTAGACTTCGGATTGGTCTGGAGTTGACTTCGGATTGGTCTAATTATGAGCTTTGGATTGGCCTGGAGCTGGCTTTGGGTTGGCCTGAATCTGACTTCAGGGCTGTGAGTGGGAGGCTTGAACGGTCAGAGCTGGAAGAGACCAGCGGTGACAGTAGGGAGGGATCAGATCTCGCCTGCGGGTGAGCTCTCCGGTGCCACCAAACTTGAGAGCCTAGATCTGGGTAAGATCAACACCACCGAGGGCCTCTTCGGTCAGATCTACTTCGTCTAGACCTTTTTCAACTGGGATTGCCACAGTCAGGCGCATAGGAGGAGCAGGGGGCTGCTTCAATCGAGCGCATAAGAGGAGTAGGGGGCCTGCTTTAGTCGGGCGCATTGGGAGAGCCCAGAGCCACTTCAGTCGAGTGCTTAGAATGAGTGTGGCAGCTCCAGAGGGGCTTGCTCGCGGGCAGCCTCGATGCCGACGGATGCAAGGATGCATGCGGAGGACATCAAACCCCTGGATCCAACAAGGCTCGGCACCATTCGAAGCTCATGCGGGGGGCTCGAGCCTGATGATGCAGGGGGTAGGAGTCCTCTCTGTTGCTTCACGGGGGGTTATCGCTTGGCCTCCACTTTGTTCTCCTGTTCCGCTCTCTCCCTTGTTTCTTTTTTTTTTTGCTTCCTCTCCTTTTTTTTGCCTCGGCCTTGGATGCTTATAGACTTATAGACCTGCAAAGAGGAAAAAAATAAAATAGTGGATAGAGACTTGAAAAGCCTCTTACTATGAATATTGAGTCATGGGAGTTTCTCCCGCGCCGAGCCCACTCCTCTAGGATATCCTTGAAGATGAAAAAATATGGATCCCTCATTATTTAGGGAGCAGAATTCGAAAGATTTTAATTCATCGCGATTTTCTCATGTGGATCTTGGATGTCATCGACATTGAAGCAGTGCGATGAAACTCATCTCCTTGAATATTTGCTTTCTTGTAAATAGGCTGGGCTTCCCTGTAGCATCAATCTGTTGCGGCATAATTTCATCTCGAGATCAGATTGACTGGAATTGGACGACGACGTTAGATCGATGATGGCGAGACCTGTAAGAAGTCTAGAGAAAAAATTTTATACCTTAGATGCCCCCTATAAACTTTTATTTATAGGCGGAGGCTGGAAAGTTTTGAGGAGGAAAGAGAATTAGATGATTAATCTTGACTTATCTTGAGAGATTTGATTATTTTCTTCTTCATTATCTATCTGTCATTGGCTACTATGTCGTGATTGTTTAAATCTTGAAAGATACATAAAAATTTTATATTAGATCGGATCCGACAAAGAAGATTTTAGATCGGCTGAAGATCAGATCCGAATTCATTTACCTGTATCTTTGGCTCGGACAAAATCATCCCCAACGTAACCAAATTAGCTCAATAACCTCCTTATTGGGGGAATATAATGGATCAAAACCATTATTACGTGAATGTACACCTATTTTTGTTACATAAATCGTACTATAAACAATTAAAACAAATTTTCGTCCGTAATAACTGACTTTGTACACATTTATCAATTTCCTATGCACACATTATCATATAACATACATTTATTATGTAGTTGTACCCACTTCCCATTTATTCTATGGTACAGAGCTAAATTTAATTGGCTGTACCCACGATGTTATATAGCATGCGCATTATGGTTTTTCACCCACTTATTGTTTCCGTCAATATAATTATCATTTCTTAGTATCCATGATATGTGATCTTCCATGCATGCAAGGCAAATTTAGATCAAACCCCCTTACAGAAGGCTAATGCTGATTGCTGAGAGGAGGCCCTCTCATTTTGCCAATATCGTATCATGCTATCAACTGAGAGCAGCAGGTCACGAGAAACTCCAGATTCTTGGAAGTACTTATAGAAGGCATCAATAAAGATTTCAAGATGGTAAACACTGTGATATTGTTAACAAATATTGTAATTTTTGATTCACAAAGAATGAACTATGGCATTCAATTATTGGCTACACCTTCACAAAATGTCATTCATGCCTTCTCAAATCAGCAAATAAAGCTGCTTTGCTATGAGAATTAACCATGTCCATACTTGCAGCAGTCTACAAGTTCATTGCCACATGGTCTTCGATTTTTCTGAATCTTGTTTTTTCAACATGCTATACAAGCACACATGAAACACCAACTATGATCTTGAGAATTCACATGCTATACAAGTACACAGGCTCTTAATTTGATGCTAATGTTTTAAGAGAATCTATTTTCATAAACTTTACATCATCATTCTCAGCAAAGCATCATCCTTTTTCCTACGAATCACCTTTGCCAAGCATTGCTTTTTTCTTCACTAGAAACTTACAGCCCTCTCAACGATACCTGATTTACCACAGCATCTAATTTTGGTTATAGCTGTTCCAAATGATGGTGACAGCTGCAGCCAGATACAGGTCACAAAACTGATTTCCCTTGGAACAACAGGAGTGAACCACAATAAGTTTACTTGCTCTCCAGCCGAGTCTCTGAATCATATATTTCAGACCCAATTACGAAGAGTCTATAGATCTTAAGAGTAACTTTGGAAAATGTGAAAGGTCGTCGCTTTATCCAACACTCCCAATCAGGTGCTGACAAGGACCTGCAGAATGGCTTGACCATACCTGGACTCAGTTGACATATATACTTTAGGTATTGCACCGATCCCTGACTACCACAGAGCTCGCGATGAAAAAGATCAGAAAGGAAAACAATAATTTTGATGTCTACAATCGACCTGCAAAATAGAAAGCTAGATACAAACAAATCTATTTACAGGCTTGGTTTTTGAGTTGAACTTGCATGTTCCAAAACTTTGGATCTTTTTTTCTTGTGTTGAAGATCCAAAATTCAATATGCATGTAAAGGTGCTGTCCATTCCCCATCTATTTTCAATGATGACAGAGAAGACGGTCATCACAAAATAACTGGAAAAGTGACCAGAACACCTGTTAATACTTCTTCAGTTCATCCGACAATGACTCACTATCCGATGTACCAGTCTCTTCATCAGATTTCAAGGTTAGGTGTCCATTCTGCTGATTGGCAGATGAGTTCGGCTCCAGGTCCTGTGGTTTCATTGATGACTTGAATGGTCTTTCAAAATCTCGGATGTTGTTTAGATCGAGTGCCACTTCATTAAGTTTTTGCTCCTGCAAGAATTATAGACATGAATGAGAGGTTTTGTTATGTCACAGAAAGTAAAAAAAAAAAAAAGTTATCGACATGAGGATACCCATCCTGTAGGATCCATAACCAAAAATGTCACCAATGAAAAAGAAAGCAAGATTCTAATATTTCATCACAGATGGTGACATAATTACAAGAATGAGATCCAGCTAACATTAGAATATTCTGAACTACTTAAAGTATTGAAGCTAGTAGCAAATATCGTAAGAAACCTTTCACTTGTGAAAAGAACATGGAACTCATACTCCTAGTGCAGAAAAAATTTGGTTCCTTTCTTGGAAGTTCAACTGGTAAAACATATTTACTTTAAACAAGAAATAACTGATGAAGATAGTGCATAAATTATTACCTCTATGCATTTGTTCCATACTTTGGCTTTCATTGCATAGAAGATGTCGTGTGTAGCTAATACAATCATCCAGGTGCACATGCTCCATTCTTTAGTTTTGCCTTAAATTTATGTGGAATAACATGCTAAATATGCGACCACACAACATGTGCTAAAAGTGTGCATTCATTCACCAAAGCACCACAGACTGCTTATTTTCTTTTTTTAAGGGAAAAACATTTTACCGATCTGAAATTTTAAGTTGACAAACTTATTTCCAAGTGAAGCATCTTTTAAATAGAGCACAAGTGGAAACCAATTACAACAGTTGACGAATGGTGGAATTTAGGATTTATATATAAGATGTGTGCACTTGCAAACAAAATTCTTTCCTAACTCTAATCTTATCCACCATCCATTGCTAGACCTCCTTCCCTCCAACCTACGGCAACTCATGCCGTTACATCCATCATCTCAACCCGGAAACAATCAACAAAAAACCAAGTGTGATGTTCCACATGCTGTCAGCTTTAGGAAGTGATTTTATTATTAGTATCAGAGTTATGAGAGGTTCAGCTATTCAGGTCTGCAACTGAAATTAAATGGGTTTCTTATTTGTTCAAAAGAGAATTGCAGATAAGAGATTCAAGTGCTAACAGATAGAACTAGTTTAGGATTACAGTAAAGGGCATAAAAGGCTGAAGATCTAATGAAGAAATAAAATAGATCAAGTAATTCAATTCTATAGACAGGAAAAGAATGACTTTCATGTTCAGGTAATGACAGATATTTCAAATCTTTACCTGCATAAGATTCTAGGAGACCTAACCTATGTTGGATAAGTCATAATTTTTAAAATGGAATCAAACTGAAACGGGAGAAATGATTGGAAATTTCATTCAGAGAAATCAAATTCTATATAACAGGATAATCACAATATAAGCCTTCAGAGGACAGGTTACACCCCATTAAATCCTGCACCTACTTGTCCTCTGAGAAAATCCTCATCCCAAATAACCATGGCCTAAATTTTACATGAAACATTTAACATTTTCAAGTGGCTAACTGAAACTGGACCAAGCAAGTGGCATCAGATGACTTTCTAGTTTCAACCATTCCAACTGAAGCATATTATCACCAACAATACCACAAGTTTTAACAGGCAGAAAAAAATGGAACGTATTTTTTTTTTTTTTTGCGCCAAACAAGAACTGGCCAAAATAAAAACTGGAATATATGTATCACTTATCACATGTCAAATGCACTCAAAATATTTGTTCAATATTCATTTAATCATCAAACATGGAATAAGGGCTGACCTGCCATCCGACAAAAAACTTATAATTGACATTCTTTTGCACTTTAGTTTCTCTAAATACATTTTCAACTTACTCTTCAGCTAAGAAAGAGTGGCTTTAAGGCTTGCTTGTTAAAATTTATATCTTTATGATGGCCATGACACAGTGAATCTCCAAGAATGATAGTAAGCATGATAATTGAGTCTTCAAATCTATAAACTTTAAAATTTTCTACACCCACACCTCTGTAATGAACTTTTGAAACTTACCTTGGGAAACCTTTCAGGCAATTGCTATATGGATCACCAAACCTCTAATTCTAAATCAGCCCTTATTTTGTAGATCTGTTAGTTTATTACAATCTCCACCTTCATCACGAAAATAATGTGAGCAAAGAGCAAAAGGACCACAGTTAATGGGAAGCCTTGGCTTTACTCCAACCATGTCGGACATGATATATCATTTCAGATTTCACAAACTCCTAACCTATGGGTGATAAAAATCAAAATAATTCCATCAGCTCAATTATCATATGCTTCTAAAGGAACAACAAACTCCTAAAACTGAAAGTGGAACAAATTTATCTTTTTCCTCCATCAACAACCAGATCCAGTTTGTTCATGAGGAAGACAAATTTGGAACTGGAAATGAGTCTAAAGCGCAGTATATATTGAAGCAAATGATTAGAACTTGGATGTGATAGAGATAATGAGGGGGTTCATGGTTTCGTGAATATGGGGACTCCACTGATAAGAGGTGCTTTAATTTGTGTTGAAGAATGTAATAAAATGAGGTCAGGGAAACAAGGATGAAGGTTATGAGAAAAGACATGGAAGAGCTTGAAATAAAAGCTGGCCTTTAATACAAATGCTTCATGAATGTGGACCCATAAATCTGATGCCAAATGATTAGAATACGGCTGGGTGCTACTTGTTACAATTTTCATTTATGTTGCTTTATAATGATACATTTGTTATGAACTGAAACTTGCCTATTTTATATTTTCTCCAATCAACTCAAATTCTTTAAGGGATTTTTTTTTTTGGAACACGTAAAATAATTTTTGATTTCAGCTACCAATGGACAGTCCATGGTTTAACAGTGCCAAAAAATGGAGAAAGAGTGACTTTCTGTTTATATAATAAACTTTACGTAGGGCAGCAAATTCGAGATACATTTTGTCTCCAAAAAATCATCAAGCTTCAACCATGCAAGTTCACAACCTCAAACAGAAGCATGACAGGGGGAGTAAGAGAAGGTGCCATTTAGAGGCCAAGTGAAAGTAGTGAATGATAGGACCGGATGACATGTAGGAACCACTTTGGAGAGGCTTCACCTATCACAATGTGCACTTTCCTTTATCATAAAAGCTAATAAAGCACTCCTACAACCTAGCTGAAAGAGGCTCCGTTGAACAAGAAGGTGACAACCATATATGCTTACCAAGATGAAACTGAGACAAAGCTGCCTCATGGCTATCATGTTGATGAAGGCCAAAATCCTTGGTATTAGGCTTGGCTAGCATCTTCGTAAATGTTGCAAATTAGGACATATGACAGTTGGAGGACAGCTTCAAAAGTAGGGCGCTATTGGTTGCCTATAGAAGACCTGCCTACATGTCAAGTTAGTCAAAAGCAATGGTTGGTGAGTCGTGGGTGGGTGGGGAATTAGTCGCATCCCACTACCCTCCCCTCTAATCAATCCCATCGCCTGCCACAACCACTTGAGTTCCAAAGTTTAGTCTTCCTTGATTCTTTCTGAAATTTCGAATTACTCTTTAACAATTTATCACCTCTAGCAAAGGTGAATAATGGCTCTCTTTTCCTCACTCATTCCCTTGCATTTACTTTTTCCCATCATTAACAAGTGGCTGGTAGTCAGGCAAACCTTAACCCATACCCTGAATATCCTTTGGGCCATGTTGTTTTACCACATCTACATTATCAGAATCCTAGCCCAAAACCTTAGCCCCCCTGCCTCTAATAATGCTGCTCTATACTCCCCCACCCCTCCCCCCGGGCTCTAATACTCCAGCTCCATCCCTTGCCCTTATGAAATGGCAGACACTGACCAAACCCTAGCTTAGAAACCTGAAGCCATCATCTCTTCCTGGCTCCCCTTGCTGCAACAGCTTTACTCGGTCCCCTTATCCATCACTATGGCTAGCGGTCAGTTAAATAATCAGATGGAAACCCTAACATATCTCTCTTATCTTTTTTTCTTGCCTAGGTGACCCCAATTACTGCCCTATTCCATACCCACTAACACTGACCAAGTTAATGCTAAGCTCAAACCTAGGCACCTTCAACCCCTCCCTCCCCCATTCTTTGGCTCTCTGTGGTTCTGCAGCAGCTATGAATGATATATATCAAAATTGTTTGTTTTATAACATTATGGTTTGTCTTCTGATGGATGATTTTATATCACTGATGAGTTATTTCTCGTAAACTCTTCTTTTATATCAGTCTGCTTATTACTCGATAATTTCACTGAGTTTCAGGTTTGAGAAGCCTTTTGCAGACCTCAGCTGTTTCATATAATACTAAAAAAGCTTTATTTCAACCAATATGTATTTTTCTTGGTAACAACGTGAAACTCCATTCATTACAAGATGACCGTACACTAAGTTCCATAACAAAGAGTACAGTGTGTGATTTATAACTTACACTTTGTAGAGACTCAAGCTTTCTCTGCAATGCTTCATGTTCAGCTTTAACACGAAAAGGAACACCATGTTTCTGATACACATTATGTTGTGCCACATCCTCATCAATGTCACTAGCAGTTGTTGCAAATGGATGATTAGCTGGAATCCATCTAACTGTTTCAGGGTCAACATCTGGTGGTATTGGATCACCTTCTTTCAAAAAAATTGTTGGTCTCTTCCACTGGTATGCACGTGACCTCCTTTTCTGATGGACAGATTGTTGCTCTTTGGTAAGGGTTACAGGAGCCAAGCGATAAACCTTTCCAAACATTTCAATTCTCGAATCACCCTTACCAAACTTTATGAAGGGGTTATGAAAGGGATCATCACATTTCAGAGGCTTTGAGCTGCATGTAGAAGAAAATTGAAAGGAAGCATGATGCATCAATTTCTCATAGATTGCATCTGATTTCTTTTTTTTGAAAAAAATAAAAAAAGCAGATATACAATATGTTCTTAAAATGATAAAGAGACTAATTTACTTGATCAATAAAGTAGCATCCTTCTTAATACAATGTTCTCGGAACTTAAAAAATGTAGAGAGGATTTACTACCTAATCAGATACAAAGTATGTCCTTAATTTGACGAGAGACGACTTCACTTGATCAATACAATAACGACCTCATGAACACAATGCAGGCATGTGCATGCACAAACATGCATACATCAATACGTACAAGTATATGGGCAAGTACAAATGCAGAATATGTGTGTGTGTGTATATATATATATATATATATAGAGAGAGAGAGAGAGATACTATGCTACTCTTGAAAGGAGAGAATATCTACTCTTGATTCCAAAATCAATAGTGGGGCATCCAATTGAAGATCCAACCATCGATCATTACCTATACCACTAAAAATGCCAAGAAATCAAAAATCACATATTTTGATGCTAGATACAAAATATAATTATAAATCTTTGATAAACAAATAATTTTTAAAAAATTATAATTTATAGCTTATAAATGCTAAATATCTATTACTAATTTATTAAATAATTTGGACGTGCACCGCACATGCCTAGTTTTCTAGATATTTAGCATTTATAAATTATAACATTGATAGTATTGAATTTTTTTGGAAAAAAATGTGCCAACTAAATGGATCTCAATAGATAACATTTTGGTTTGACATTTTTTGATAAATCATTTTTGCTGAAATAGAGGCTATACATTTCATGGAATAAAAGAACAATTTCTAGATTGTAATTATATCAAAATATATATTATCATCCTAAAGAATATATCATCACATATATAATCATCATTTAATGGTGTGACATGGATAATTTTCTCTAGTTATCTTGTGATTTTGCTTAGACTTTGTGAAACTTCATTAGCTCAAATCAGCATATATTATCATTCTTGATGTTGCTAATAGTTATTATATTTAACTGCAATGAGATGTTCACCAAGTGGATCTCATTTATATGAACTTGCTACCACAATTCTTTCACCTTTTTTTGAATAGTAAAAAAAATCATATCTTTCATATGATAATAATTAATTCACAGTTATTAAAAAAAAATTGACTATACAAGTGTATATATTACAAGAATGATCCAAGATCACATATTCATATATGCTTTCTTAAAAATTAACATAGAAATATAGATGAAAAGTTACTTACATTGGTAAAATAAATGATTTCCATAGTTACCCAAAAAAACAAAAAAAAAAAACTACCAAAAAATAAAGTAGATTATTACCTTTAAAGTGGATCTCCACTTAGATCCGATTGGGTCTGATTGATAAGGGTCCCATACTGATGACCTGAGCTATTGGATGGGATCTATTATCTTTAGATTGCTTACACATCAAAAATCATGTGCTTTGGAGAACCCCAACCTATACATCAAGTAATTAAAAAAAAAAAAGGACAGTCCAAATAACATGAAACTATATATTTTTTGATCACTTGATCTATAGACTAGGGAAACCTAATCATATGATTTGTTGTGTGCAAGCAATTTAGAGGTAATAGTTCACATCCAATGGCTTAGATCATCAATGTGGAACCCTATCGTCCAATTTTAGACCTGACCAGATCTGAGTGGAGATCTACTCAGGTGTTGCCAAGTCTAGCTCATGAAATATTACCTGAAGCTAAAGAAAGCAAAAGTTAAGGAAAAAAAAAAAGCAATACAAAGTTATTAGCATGTTTTTTTAAAACAAGAAAGTGGATGAGTTTGTCGAGCTTTGACAAAGCTTGATTGAAGCAGCTCAGAGAACATGTTTTTTGAATCTACAAAAGGGCATACAAAGAGAGGAAGGAGAAATAGAGAGAGGGAGCCAAAGAGAGTTGGTTGCAAGGGAAGAGAGCTGAAAGATATATATATATATATATATATATATAGAGAGAGAGAGAGAGAGAGAGAGAGAGACCACTAGCCTATGCATTGCATGGTCAAATAGCTAGTTTAAATAACACAAACAATACAGGTTTTCCAACCACTCAATGCGTCGGCTAGAAGTCTCCCAATCACATAATTTTTGGAGCATAAGCAATTTAGAATCATGAATCACATCCAATAGTTGAGTCATCAATGTTGAGCCCGTATAGTTTGGTGGGAATTGACCAAATCTAGTCTAAAATCTGCTCAACTAGATTATAGTCCACCTCTTTCACTCTATTCACATACACATATATACACACTATATTATTAAATGAGAGGTTTATTTACCGGTAAAATAAGAGAGTATATTCCATATTCAATGATATTTTTCAATTTTTCTGACCAAAATTCCCTTAGTTTCTCTTTTCATGAATATTTGCGCAAAAAAAAAAAAAGAAATATGATTAAGAAGTTAGATATATAACCCACATGCAACTAGTAAAACTCTATTGAAACCCAACCATTGAACTTCATTTAATATTTATAAAATAAAAACATTGATGTTCCTGCAATACCTCGAAATCTTTCGCGCACCCTCTCTATCTTTTCCCTACCCCCTCTCCTATTCCAAACCAGAGTCGTGGACAAAAAATTATGTATTTTTTGCAGTACTTCTCCCTACTCAACCCTAAACATCTCAAACTAGTTGGCTCTATTTATCCCCAAACCATTGGACTCCATTTAAAATTTAGAAAAAAAAAATTGATGTTCCCTCAATCCCTTGAACTCTTTCTCTTGAATCCTCTCTTTTTTCTGCCCCTCTTCAATTCCAAGCCAGATGCAAGGACAAAATAAATTAATTATTTTTTGTGCTATTCTCTCTATCTCTCTCCCCATCCCAATCAGACTCACTCTAGCAGCCTCTCTATTGCTCCTTCCTCTCAGTATCCCCTAGCCAAATTCAAAAGACATGTCCTCTCTATTGCTTCAATTGATTGGATTTCAAGGACTCAGCCACTTTCTTTCTGTTAAAAAATGCTATATAAACTTTTTATCATTTTCAAACTTTCACTCTCTTATGCTTCAAGTAATTTCTCGCTATCAAAAACACTAACTGCTTCTTATTCATTGACCATTCTTGAGTATTGTGTATCTAACTCAAGTGTTTTCTCAAGAATTATTGGAAATCGGAACACTTCTAGGGTCTTCATCATTAGGAGCTGCACATCAAGAGAACTTCTTAAACCAATGGTACAACAACTATTTCACTAAACTTTGCATTTTCTTTTTCTATGTATAATATGATCAATATATACTAGAAATAAAAATATTTTCTTACCCAACTTTCCAACCATTCTTGGCATTGGCACAATGATGGTGCTTGGGCAACGACTGGTTCGTCTCGTGTTTCATACTAAGAGAAAAAGGGAAGAGGAAGGGGGCAGGTATGTTCCGTTTTCCCATTAGATTAAAATGATCCCTAAATGGATCATAAACTTAAATATGGGATAGTTATTTTGTTCTTGTGTTTTTGTATTTTAGTCCTTGGATCTAATTTTATGAGACCCATTATGATTGTTACACCATTTTTTCAAGCATGTTTTTCCATGAATCTTGGCTCCATGATATCCCATGAACTCATAATAATTTCATGATTTATTTCTTATAAACTTCTAATTAAAAACATTTGAAAATTTTCTTCCTATTCTTGTCCTATAAAAACTATGTGAAGGACGACCAACTAGAACCCATCATTAACAAAACGTGCGGTCAAAATCTTCTTAAGATATTTTCCTACTTTTTTCTTAACAGAACACAAATCTCATCTTAATCCTCTCTCTCTCCTTCTTTCTATGTATATAGATATCGATACGTATAATATATATTATCTTAGCAAAACACAAGTTGCCCCCTCCCTCTCATTATCATTATATTATGTCTCCCACTTTATAGGTTACTTAAGAAAGCTCTATTTCAACTATGTTTTATGGGTTGCTTCGGGCTTTGCTTGACCTCAAGCTTTTTCAAGTTTTTTATTTGGAACCATCTTTTTTTCTTTAGTAGCTTTTCATTTGTTGTCTTTCATGGTTATGGGAATCATCTACTTTACCAGCATACATAGTTTTCCGTTTACCATTCTACATTAATTTTTTAAGTGTATATGGATATGTGTCCTTGGATCATTCTAGTAATGCACATAGCTATGTGGCCTATTTTTCCTAATAAGTAAAAATTTAATATTATCAAATAAAAGATAAGATTTTCTAATATTCAAAAAAAAAGTGATTGTGGTAGCAATACTTTATTTTTGGCAACAATTGTCGTAGCACAACTCATTTCTTCAAAAAAGCAAAAGAAATTGGTAGCATTGTGAATGTGTCTAAGGCTCCATTTAGTATCATTGTAGATAGTAGAGCTTTTGTCTCTAGAGCTTTGGGCAATAGAGCTTTCATTGGTAAAGCTTTTAATAAAAAACTATTTTCTATTTGGTGACCATAATTTTAAAGTATTGTGGAACTTTAATAGCTATTTGCTAACCGAACTAAAAAACTGTTTTTAGTCAAGGATTCAAGTCCCAGCGGAACGTCCCAAGATGTTCCATGAGATACCGAGACAGGGTACCATCCCATGTGTTGGGACAGGGTAGGGCCATCCCGCTAGCATCCCAGCGTCCCGATCGGGATGCCTTGAGACATCTTCTGTCCCAAGTGTTGGGACGGGATGGGATGGTGACGCATTCCGTTCCATGAAAAAACTGAGACAGTCCCATCCCACAGAATTTAAAATCTTGCTTTTAGTATCATGAGATGACTATGAAGGAAATTGCAGTACTTTCAAATATCTAATTATGTTACAAAAACTATTATTATAAAGTATTCTTCATTTATAGATTATTTATTATGATATTTTCATTTAAATAAAAATATTCTTATAATATTTTAATAAAACATTAAAATATTATTATATTAGAATAATAGTCATAATAATCTAATATTATTATGGTATAATCATACAATCTACTATAATAAATACAATACAATATTATATTATATTATGTTATAGTATTGTACTATCAAAATTGTTATTAAATATTGTTAGTTTTTAAATTATTTTTATATTTTAATCTTAATAATGTAATAAATAAATTCAACATCCTTAATTGCATGAATATGGCATAAAAAACACCAACTTAAGTGATTAATGTAATAAAAATTATTTTGAATTAATTTTTGAGAAAATTCCATTGCCCAAACCTGAGTCTCTAGGTGAAAACAACTTCCTAATGCATCTCAAGCGGATCTTTTCGCCCAAAAGCTCCCCTAGCAAACCTTTTTCATCTTTTGGAGAAGCTAAAAAGCTGTTTCAATTTTTTTACCAAACACCTTAAAACCCAAAAAAGCTTCCAGCCCTCAAAGAAGAGCTGTTTGGCCCTTCAAAGAAATGCCAAACAGGGACTAAACACTTTCGACTATGCTACAGGCTTTTCTAGTTTATAGTAAGCTACCTCTTCTATCTCCCTACCATTAAATCTAAACTTCTTTAACTTACTTTAAGAGAAAATACAAAATTTCATATAAATGAAATCCACTTAGTGAACATCTCATTGCAAGTTAAATATAATAACCACTAACAACCTCAAGAATAATGGAATCTTAATATGCTAATTTGAGCCAATGGAATTTCAAAAATTCTAAGAAAAACCACAAGAAAATCAGAGAACAATTATCCATGCCACATCATTTAGAGGTGATAATATGTGCAATTATGGATGCTTTAGGATGATAATTTTTACTATCTAGAAGTCGTTCTTATGTTGCATGAAATGTAGTCTTAGTCTTAGAAAAAACGATTTTTCTTCAGATGTCAAATCAAGCTATCATCTACCAAGATACAATGTAATTGGCACACTTTTCTCCAATAATATTCAATAATACAAAATCTTGTGATTTATATATGCTAAATATCTATTATTAATTTATTAAAATATTTGGGTAACCATTACACATGCCTAGTTTGCTAATACAATGAAAAGTTACCATAACTAGATAATCTCGATTGCTTGTCTGACCACTTAGGCGCCAATTTGATAAAATCAGACCCCTGACCCAACTTTTTTTCTTAAAATAGTGTAAATAAACATCTCTACCATTACAGGCTAGAGGACTTTAGACTCTGCTTCAAAGAGATTCCACCCTTTTTTGTAGGTTCCTAGTAAATCCCCAAATCCCAAACATGTGTGGGACCACATTTTCTTATTTTCTCTTTCCTATTCCCTGGTTTTCAGGGGAGCATGAGGCTACACAGGGATCCAGAGGCATTCTAGCAGATGCAATGCACATACCAAATAGTAGTATAACCTTGAGGCTGAAAAGATGTATATACAGTCTCACAGAAATTTTCTATCTTTATTTTATCGTTAGGACAATTTGGTCATGCATCTGGCATATGAATTGTAAGTGCAATGGCTCAGAAGACAACATGCATCATTTTGCAGGAAAACTTATTCCCTTAATCACTGCTCCAATGAACTATCTTTAAAGGGATATTGAATAATTACATGAAATATAACATGAATATAGTAAACATATTCCAAAGTTGAACTCACTAAATATATATATGGGTTATGCATTTTACCCATCACCAAATTCACTGCTAGTGGCTGGCAAAGAAAAATCTATGGATGTGATCTAGGGGGTTTAAAATGCCTCCTTATAAAAACTCACGTTTTGGAAATCCCTAACCTATGCACCTAGTCATCCCAAGTATAAGATGTAATAAAATGATATAAGGCAACAATTTTGGGATGACTTGATGCATAGGCTAGTGGTTTCCAAAGCATATAATTTTTTGCAAGTATTTTAGGCCTCCTAAATCACATCCAGCGGTTTAGAGTTCCATCTTTCAACCACTAAATTGAATTTGATGATGGGAGTAAAGTCCTTTCTTTATGCCCCGTTTATATTATAACCTCACCTACATTATACACATATAAATACATTCATATATAGTACATGAGAAGTGATGCAGAGAATAATGCAATAACTTGGTTACAAACAGCAATAAAAGTACTAAGCATTACTTAGCAGGAACTGTCTCAATAGCCTATATGTCTTCTTACAGAAACAAGACAGGCATTTAGTTGGAGAACATACATGCCTCTTCTATCAGATCTCAACTGGCCCCGTCTCACCAAATCAGCGACAGATCCTTGATAATGATTTTTCCTTTTAAGCATGATTTGTCTTGTTGCGATCACCAAAAATGCAAATGCAACACATAAAGCTATTGCAAATTTTGAACCACTATTTCTTTTTATCTGAAACAGCAAAATCCAAAATGTATTAGAGTGCAATACATCTCCGCAACAAAAATGAAAAAGATAAGTACACCGGTCACTATAGCAGGACTCGGGTCTGGTCCCTTATGATGGAAATATGATGTGACAAGAACTTCATATATGACCAACAGTTAAAAGTAAAATCCAGATGTCTACTAAATGTAAAAATAGGATGCAATTAGGTTCATATCAAGCATGAGAATATACATCAACTTAGTGCATAAGAGCAAGTATAACACAATCTTGTCACTTTAAAAATCAGTAGACACCAAATGATTGGCTATTTTCACAATTTCTGAAAAGAGAACTCTAAAAAAGGAATTTATTCAAAGAAACATCATCATAGGATATAAAAAGCCATTCTTCAGTTCCAGGAACTGAAGCTAACCTGGTAAAGCATGTAAAATGATAAAACATAGTCCCATTGGAATATCAACTTAGGCATCAATGATCAAAGGAGAGAAAAAGCAAAGTTGGTTAACCACCTCACTGTATGTGATAAAAAAATTGAAAAGTAGTGGAGTATTTGTCAATGTCAAGAGCACAAAGAGAATTCTGAAATTGTCTCCTCAATTGAGTTTCCAGGCCATATATTTATAGAGGTAAAATACAAATATAGAATATACAACCAAGCTGATTTACAGGGATATTTACATCATGAAATCAAGGCTGATAAAAAATATACAATTAAGCTAATTTACAGGGCTAATTTATAGGGATATTTACATCAGGCAATTAAGGGTTATTTATATGAGAAGATCAAGGCTGATATGGAATATACAATTAGGCTGATTTAGGAATATTATTCTACAATCTAAAATCAAAGAAACTAAATTTTGTTGATATCCTTGATAAATCAAGGAAACTGAATTTTCTTGATATCCTTGGCACTCCCCCTCAAATTGATGGTAGTGAATTAACAAACAACAATTTGCTAGTAAGAAATTGATCTCTGCAAGAAGAAAGAGCCTTGGTAAATATATCAGCAATTTGATCTTTGGACGACATATTGGGAAACAAAATAAGTTTTCGATCATAAGCATCACGAATGTAATGACAATCAATTTTAATATGCTTAGTCCGCTCATGAAAAACTGGTTGTTCAGCAATCTTAATAGTACTTGTGTTGTCAGCATTAGAGGTATAGGTGCAGACTGCGAGAACCCAAGTTCAGTAAGTAGCCCACGCAACCATTCAATTTCAAAACATGCTGAAGACATTGCTCTGTACTCAGCCTCAGCAGAAGATTTCGAAATCCTATCTTGTTTCTTACATTTCCAAAAGATGAGACTTTGTCTCAAATAGACACACCAACCAGTTGTGGATTTACGAGTATTGGGGCAACCACCCCAATCAGCATCAACATAAGCAGTTAAAATTAGTGATGACCCACAAGAGAAAAAAGTCCACATTCGAAGGTACCTTTAAGATATCGAATAATGCGATCAACAGCAACAAGGTGAAGATGACGTGGAGAGGTCATAAACTGACTCACAATATTTACTGCATAAGAAATATCAGGCCGAGTAAAAGTGAGATAGATAAGAGAACCAACAAGTTACCGATAAAGAGTAGGATTGGGAAGCAAATTGCCCCCATCACTGTGAAGCTTTAGATTAGCTTCCATAGGAGTATCCACTGTAGATGCATTTATTAAGTTAGCAAGTTCAATGAGATCCTACAAGTACTTATGCTGATTGACAAAGATACCTTGAGTAGTAGTCTGATGAACTTTCAGACCAAAAAAGTAACTAACAAGTCCAAAATCTTTCATCTGAAATGAGTCACGTAAAATCTGCTGTGTATGTTGAATACCATAAGAGTCATCTCCTGTGATTAATACATCATCAACATAAACAAGTAAAACAGTAATCCCATTTGCTGTTATTTGTAAAAACATGGAGGGATCAAACTTGCTTTGTTGAAATCCAGCCTGCAGAATCGTTCCTCAAAATTTAGTAAACCAAGCCCTAGGAGCTTGTTTGAGACCATAGAGAGATCGCTTCAACTTGCAAACAGAATCAGATGAAAAAATGGACAACCCTTTAAGAAGTTTTATATACACCTCTTCCATCAAATCATCATTCAGAAATGCATTCTTGACATCCATCTGGTAGATGAACCAACTATAGGAAGCTGCTAAGGCAATGGCAGTGCGAATAGATGTCATTTTAGCAACTAGAGCGAATGTTTCATGATAATCAATACCATATCCTTGCCGATTTCCCAAAGCTACCAAGCGAGACTTATATCGATCTAAAGATCCATCAGACTTGAGTTTCAAGGTATATACCCATTTGCAGCCAATTGGTGTAATGTTAGATGGACAAGATACAATATCCCATGTATTGGTGGTAAGGCATCCAACTCTTCATCCATAGCCTGCCGCCAGCAATCTTCTTTAACAGCCTGATTATAAGTAGTAGGAACTAAAATCGACGACAAGGTGGATAGAAAAGCTATTGATAAAGATAAGAAAGCATAACGAGCTGGAGGACAACGGATACGGGATGATCTACGAAGAATAGGTTCCTAAGAATCCAAATGATAAGTGGAAAGGTGAGATACTGGAACCAAGTTCTGTGAAGTATTGGAGAGAGCGGAGGGTGGATTGACTGGAGATGTTTTTTGCTTATAAACAAAACCTAGTTTAAAATAATTCAAGGATGATGAATCATCAATAAATGCATTACTAAAGCGGAGATATGAGGAGAAATAATTGAATAATTTTTAAAAAAAAATTGATTTTCACAAATAATAACATTGCGAGAAATACGAATGCGTTTGACCTATGCATCATAACAACGAAAACCTTTTTGATTTATTACATATCCAAAAAAAACACAATGTGCTGATTGAGCTGAAACTTATTACATTCTAGAGGTGGAAGACGGACAAAACAAACATACCCAAAAGTATGCAGGATACTAAAATTTGGTTGTTTTTGAAATAACCGAAAGTATAGACTTTCATTTGCAAGAATAGGGGAGATTTGTCGATTAATTGAAAAAAATGTAGTTCTAATAGCTTCATCCCAAAAAGTAGGAGGAACGGAAGCATCGAGCAAAAGGATATGGGTAACATCAAAAATATGACGATGCTTCCTTTCAGCCACGCCATTTTGTTGTGGGGTGTGAGGACATGATTTTTGAAATAAAATACCTTATCTCAAAAGAAAACTTGAAACTCATTAGACGTATACTTCCCCCTGAATCAGAACGCAAAACTTTGATTTGAGTTTCAAATTGATTTTCAATCATCGACACAAAAGTTTTGAAAACTACAAAAACTTCCGACTTTTGGTGCAGTAAATAAACCCAAGTAAAGCAACTATAGTCGTCAACAAATGTAACAAAATATTTGTATCCTGAACTTGAAATCATGGGAGCAATCCAAACATCAGAATGTACTAGTGCAAATGCATAAATGGAGTTATGAGTACTATTTGAAAAAAGAAGACCTTTACTTTTACCAAGATAACAACTAGAACAAAAAAGCTCCTTTGGAGTAACTTAATTGCCAAGAAATCCAGAATAAAACATCATGGATAGTTTATTCAAATTTGGATGTCCTAATTTTCTATATGCCATAATGTCCATAATTTATTGGAGTCATCTTTAGAAGAAGCAGAAAATGCAATATTATTATGAGATGCTTCAGTCAAAATGAAGAGACATCCATCTTTACGTCCCCTCCCGATCAACTTCCCAGTTTTCAGGTCCCGTATCAAACAGCCAGTGGGTGACCAACAGAGATTAAATTAGTGGACAATTTGGGGATAAGAAATACATTACTAAGATTCAAAGATGTTGAATGAATATTACCAATTCCAGTAATGTCTAGACTAGAACCATCTGTAGTATCAACTTTAGAGAGACCATTATAAGAAGATAGAGTATAAAAATTAGCAGGTGAGGAGGTCATATGGTTAGATGCAATAGAATCAATACTAAGATTTATTAGAATAGATTATACCTGAAATTTCCATAGCAGATAAGGCTAACTGAATCATCTGTTAGATTGATTCAGCAGTAATTAAGGAGGCGGTTGTTACAGAAGATTGATTGTTAGCGGACACTGAAATAGATGAAGAACCTCCAGAATCACGAACATTGGTATAGGATGCTTTGACATCTTTGTTTTGGGGTCGTTGACGACATTCAATGATAATATGCCCCTCTTTTTTACAATACCTACAGACCTTCTTCTTACAGTTCTTGACAATATGTCCAATTTTTTTGCATGAGAAACACTAGACATTTTGAAGGTTACATGATTTTGATATACCATAAGCAATAAAGGCAACATCAATCTCTTTTTGGTGCTCCTGATTAGCATGAGAAAGAATTCGTTGTTCCTCTTGCAAAACTGCTGGAAAACAATTTTTTAGATTAGGCACCAGTTTTCGATTCATCAAACTGGCGCATTCGGTCTCAAATTCGGGTCTAAACTTCATGAGAAACTGATCTCGCATATCATTTTTCTGTAATTCGCAAACAACAGAAAGAGCTGCTGATGAGAGTTTCTCGTATATAATGGAGTTGTATTCAAGCCACAGATTCATAAATCCCGAATAATATTCTTGGACCGTCTTGGTGCCTTGAGTATATTCATTGGTTTCCATGGCAAGATTATATTTCCGTGCATCATTGTCCTGATAATATATATTTTTCAATGAATTCCATATTTCTATAGCATCATCATACATCCTCATATTGATGCCTATCTGGGGTTCCACCGAGCTAATAATCCAGCTCATGATTTTTGTATTATTTTTTCTCCATTGTCTTAGTGCATCAATGTCTAAATCTTTTGGCTTTGATTCAGTGCCATCTATATATCCCCACAATTCTTGCCCCATAATAAGGCATCTCAAAGAAAATTCCCAAAATAAGTAATTTTTTCCATTAAAATAGACAAGAATAACTGTTGTTTTACTTTGTATATCCATCATAATCAATATATGAAATAATAAAGCCAGTGCGCAAAATCATAAGTCCTAAATATTGCAGTGGAAATAAGAGAACTGACCTACCTGAAATTGGAGCTAAATTGCACAAACCAAAAAAGAGACAAACTTAGAATAAGCAAGAGAAACCTTGCCGAAAGATTGAATCTAACCCAAAAAATTCTAATAGAGAGCCAAGATTGTTGACGTGCTAAATTAAGATGAACAAACCAAAATTATCCTAATAGCCAAGAAAGGAACAAACCAAAATTGCCCCAAGAAATTGAGGCGCTGGGTTAATTGCTTTTGACATAGAACCAGAACAAGTTCTACAACCAAGAAGAGCACAAGATATTTCTCCCTCTTCTTTTTTTTTTACCACCACCGAATTGAATTTGGCTCTGATACCATGTCAATGTCAAAAGCACAAAGAGAATTCTGGAATTGCCTGCTCAATTGAGTTTCCAGACCATGTATTTATAGAGGTAAAATACAAATATAGAATATACAATCAAGCTGATTTACAGGGATATTTACATCAAGAAATCAAGGCTGATAAAGAATATACAATCAGACTAATTTATAGGATATTTACATCAGGCAATTAAGGGATATTTACGTGAGGAAATCAAGGCTGATAAGGAATATACAATCAGGCTGATTTAGGAATATTATTTTACAGCCTAAGATCAAGAAAACTAAATTTTCCTGATATCCTTGACAAATCAAAGAAACTGAATTTTCTTGATATCCTTGACAGTACTAAAATGTAATGTTTCTAGGCTATTTACTTAACTATGTATCTTGAGGTATGAACTAATGAACAAAGATGTATACTAGAGTGTTGTAACTGGTCTGAAATTCTTTCCAGCAAGAATGTTAGATCTTGACTTCTTCGAAAATTTTTAATTTAAAAATTCAACTTCTAGTCATCTAATCCTTTCAGAAATATTACTTTCATTTTCAGACAAGTCAGGATTGGAAAAGCTCTAGGTTAGGTAATTCCATGATCATTAGGATCATCATCTAAAGTGGAGGAAGGATAAAAGCTCTAAGAAGATGTTTTTCATAAACAGATTGGTACTTGGGGGAAAAGAATTTCTTTTGTCATGAACCACCCCACCTTATCTTTCCCCCTTTTCTACCTTCTACTATGCTCTTTTTCTTTTGTTTTGTCATGTAATATTATTTTCCTTTTTCCCTCTGTTCTTTCTTCCACTTTGTCTCCACTCTTCTTGCTTTCTCATACCCTTTTTTATGTGCATAGACTTGAAAGTTGATCTGTAACTTATATCTCTCTCTCTCCCCTCCATTTTTCATTTTCCTATTCCTGTTCTTCTTCTCATTATTATGCTTTTAATCTACTTTTCCTGTTTAAGATCCTTCTTCATTCTATTATTACTAGGATTTTGCGACAAAATTAGTCAGAAACAAAATCTAGTTCTTTGCATCTTAGTTACTAAGATCTAAAACTTTAATTTACCTTAACAGGAGCAGAGCTTCTAGAACAGCAAAACATGGGGAGGATAGTTGCCAACTGCAATACCAGATACCAAGGAAATGGACACCATTCAAATAATATTGCTATGATCAAATGAAATATATACAGACCATCCAACGTGCTTCCATTTTCTCAGAATATTGTATTTGGAATTTTGGTCAGTTCATGCTACATCCAAATTGTCATCTCATCTATTACAGACCTTCTAAATGATGGCAAATCTTAAGTAGAGACCCTCTTAACATCACTGAACATGCAATTGAAGATCCAATTATCAAAGACTACTTGATATTACCATTGAGTGACCGACAACCTACAAAGGAAGAAGGCTAGGACTGAAGAAACATAAACTGATGATACTCCAACCAAATAATCATAGCCATAGAAAATCCCATGGTTGAGTTATGGTCTTTGATTTTTTTTTTCTTCATTTTCCTTGATAATAAAGGGGACACCCCAATTATAAAATCTTGTTTTGGCAGATTCCATGAGTTATTGTAACTTTCCTAGATCTATTCTTTGATTTACACAAGAAGTACTGTTTGCAAAATCAAACTATTCAGCAGCTTGTTACCAAAAATGAAGGAATAGGAATAGGTTAGTTGCAGCAAGATTAGAACATTGAGTTGACAATCAAGATTAAGGACACCCAGTAAGATTGTTTATGTGATGAATGCATTATTTTACTACATGAACCATTATCAGTTGCAACCACTCTGGAAATATTGAGGCCAGTATTTGATGGCCCAAATGCTAGAATGTTCTTGAGTGCCCTCCAACATCAAAGAACAACAAGTCATAGCGGCACATAAAATTAAGTTCATCATACCTAAGGACAAAGTTTGATAGACTTAGTGCGGCCAAAAAATAAAGTCCCTTTGCTTCTGGTGACTGGTCCCTCAGTAAATTTTTTGGCCCTATTCAAGTTAAAAAACAACTTTGAAATCACAAGGAATGACATAAAATGGAAATTGGACAAGAAAAAGGAAAAGGCACAGAAGAAAATAAAAAAACCTAGATTATATTCTCCAGAGGAACATCATTACCCAGTAAAAATACTTATCAGACAATGCAATTACTGTGGCAAAAATAATTAATAGTTGTCCATATCACAGTTGCATAAACATTCTAACTACAGTGTCACACCACAATACTGAGGAAATGGAGGTTAATGATATTAATAAAGTGCAACGTGTTACCGCAACTTTTCATCCGAAATCTGCAAACCCCACCATAAAACAAGCAAAATACAGTATTCATTTGTGCAGGAAGCCAATATTTTACCTCTAAATGCATTCTCTTAGCATTGACTGGCTAAATTGTAATAACAGCTATCAGAGAGTTTATCTATTTCATGATTTAAGTTCAACAATCAAATTCTCATAAACTTCAGCTCTTCTTTCACAATTTTTGTTTAAGCCGAAGGCAAAACCATAATAAATTAAACATTAATCAAACGAAATCTCACCACAATGACAACAGGAGGCAGAGAATTCACCATCTCTCTCAAGGACCCAAGTTTTCTTTCCAAATCCAATCGATTCCCCTCCTCCTCGACAGGAGTGCCATCTCCGGCACGCTCGCTATCGCCACTGGAATCAAGAGCATCTCCAGACGCTCTGACCAAAATAAGTGGCCTGGATTCCCCTCGAGTGTGCCCCAACCAACGAGAACCTAATCGAAACGATTGCGGAGTCTTCAAATTCCAACCCTTGACATCACGAATTGAAATAACCTACGGAATAAGAGAAAATCAGAAGGGAAAACAATGGAAAAGAGACAAAGAAGCGAGAATGAAATCGAAATAAGGGAATTAACCTGCGGAAAGATGGATTGGAACGGAAGGAAGGAGAAGGCCTTGGTCGTCGACGTCATCGATGCTCGTAATAATACATCAACTCGGAATCGAAGGTTAGGGTTAGGGTTAGGGTTCGGGGTCTTGGGAGCTAGAGCTTCGATTTACAGCAGAATCACATTTTCTTCTCAAGCTGTTTGGGCTACTTGGAACAGCAGGCAACGAAATCCCCTGCAGGTCCGGACTGCGCCCGGTTTTCGCCGCGACCATATCATAAACAAAGCGATGTCTTTTTTAAAAAAATAAATAAATAAATAAAATAGCACCATGCATTATATGTGGATTTGTATGTATCTATTGCATCTTTAATTATTATAATATCAATTTTATATTTTTTAATTATTATATTATATTTTACTGACTTTTCAATTTAATACATGACAATCTGTTTAAAATGCGGTCGTTATCAAATGATTTTAAAATATAATAAAATATTTATAAAAAAATAAAAAAGACGATAGAATGTGATACAGGCTCAAAAGAATAGAATGATCAAAATATTCAAATTCTATTCTTAATCTCATCTTGTCACCAACTCTCCGTTCTAAAATAGTGATATATCCCACCAACAACTACTCCCCACCCAATTGTAATGGCACTATAAGGTTCTCTAATTATTCTCAAAACTATAGAGGATTCAAACCCATAAAATATATCATTTGCACTTCCAAAATTCAATGGGTGCCTAAGTATTAATATTAGTCCTTTTCTTCTTTTCCAAGTCTAAAACTTATCCGAGTCTTGAGCAGTAAAGTAATATGCATGGAAATCTTAGAAAAAAAATATATAATTTTTTAGTTCATTCATTAATTGAGGATGCAAATCTAGAAACTTGATGTTGCTTTAACAATTTTTCTTTCAATTTTACATCTTAGTTATAGAGCAAAATTTAGAAATATTTTTTTTTTGTACAAAAATTTAGAAATGCTTTGATGCCTAGCACTTTGACTTTCAGTTTTTCAGCCAAATGAATATATATCAAGCTAGCTCATAAAATGTAATTTTTTTGAATAAATATATTATTTTAGCTTTATCATGCAAGGGTCATGTTGGGTGTGGAACAAAGTTGGGAAATGACTGCCATCATAACACTTATGTTAGCCTTGGGATCTACCCGAGCGCTTAAATATTGTCCCATGTCATATCTCCCACGGTAACTTTTCAACCCTTCTTTATATACATACTAATTTTTAAGCTTGAATTCTTATTAGATCCAAACATAAATTGTAGTCCAACTCCCATTGATAAAAAAATAGCAACATACTGGAACTCCACCCTAGTTTTGCAAAGAGAAGGAAAAGAGGAGAAGGGAGAGGGAGGAGGAGAAGGAAAGATAAAGAGAGAAAAAAAAAAGATGAAGAGAGAGGAAAAGAGGAGGACAAGGGTGACGGTGGCCAGGCAGATGGGGCAACGATAGCAGCGATTGGGGGGTCGCTGGTGTATTGTTGGTGTGATATATGGCTATCTTAGGAATGAGGGTTGGAGAATGGAATGGGATTAAAGTTAAAGCTTTGGTATTTTGGTCATTTGACTCTTTTAAGTCCATGTTATATTCTATTTTATTTTAAAAATTATCTAATAAATTCACATCAACCATCTAACTCCAAATAGCTTACCATATAGGTACCAATGGCAAATTCTACCCCAAATTAAAAGGTCGATGGGAAATATTACAATCAATTAGAAAATATAGGGTGACATTATACGAAAGTATTTGCGAATTGAGATAACATATAGGGTGTTATTTATCTTTTACGCTTTTTTATAGTAATCAAAGCACTATCTTAGATGTAGTAACTTCTCTTATAACATGAATATGGCATCTAGTTTATTAATCAATATCGGATTATGATAATCTCCCCCACTTAGTTTCATGAAGCCTCATCATAGTTGGACGAGAGGCTTACGTACTTAGCTCTATCCTTTTTATTAGTCAATGTTGGACTATGATATTAGGTTTTGCATTATGAATTGGCTTAAAAAACCCAGTCTAAACATTATGAGAAATCAAAAGAAAGAATTAGCAAGAGTGTTTGGAAATTTTGTATGTATAAAACTATGAGAGTATATGAAAGATATCAACATAAATTTACTCTCAAACAATATAACTCTATATCAAAAAAGTAAAGAATTTATACAAGTGAGTCGTCATTATCGAACAATCACTAAATAAATAGAACAACTATTTTAGCTAGTAATCACCTTAATAATATAAAGATGAATTTTAAAAATAAAAATACTTCATAACCATTGGAAGAACCAATGGCTACAACGTTAAGAAATATGGCTATCAAAATCAATGCTTGGTTCCAATATTTAAAAGCATTTGAACTTTTGACTTCCAATGGTCAAGAGTCCAAAAGGCCAATGTTTATAAATCAAAAAGCTATTTTTTAAGTAAGACATACTCCTATGATTAATTAATTCCCATTTATTTTTAATTAAAAATATAAAATAAAAATAACTAAATAAAGAATCTTAGGTATATATAGTAATAGCCATAGGTGGACAAACCTTTGAACCTATTATTTAATAAGGTTATAGTTTCCAAACAAGGCAACATATTTAAATGATATCATGTACTGATTTTGGCTTACCAAGTATACAACAACCCATACTAGTTGTTGCCCAAAGAGATAATCAAGAGCGGATGAATTAGATTTTTCAAAAATTTAAAATTTATTATATACAAATTTTAGAGTATGTGAAGAATGGTGAGAGAATAATAAATAAAAGATGCTGAAACAAATAAGAAAATACAAAAAAATACAAAGAAATCAAAAATCACCCATAAAAATAAGAATTTATAGTGGTTTAGTGCCAATCTCGGCATCAATGTCCACTCTTCAAGTCTTTCTTAAGAATTCTACTATAATTTCTACATAGATTATAGCAATATTGTCATTTAAACTCATAATTTAAATCCATTTGATTTTTTCCATGGAAATCAACCAAAACTACTTCCCAAAAACTCCTAGGCTTTCTCAACAAACTCAATTCAATTCTAAGTTTGGACCGACCTTTTTTCAAGTTTTAATCTTAATTGAAACTTACTTACAGTAAAAAATAAGAAATACAACTGTAAACACAATAAAAGCTCTTAAAAGAGAAAATAAAAGTCAATATAGCTCTTCAGAGAATGAGTCGAGGAAGCTTTGCAATCAATGCTTAGAAGAACTCTTTGAATACTTCAAAATTTTTGAGAAATTAATTATTTTCACCTCTCTTGAATGCTCAATAAGTATTCTTGCACTCTTACTTGGTTTTTCTCTTTTCTTTTCTCTCTCTTGGCTTTTAATTAAATTTTTTGAAAGTCTTTAAATGCTCTAAAAAAATAAACTGATCATTTCTGGCTATTGGGATCAAAAATTAGCTATTGAAAATTATTTGAAAAAATCTAAATTTTTTGCAAAACTAGCCATCATTATTGTTAGTTGCAGTTGAGTCGACTCGAGGCCAAGTAGAGATCGACTCAAGTAACTATGAGTTGGCTCATAGTCAAGTAAGAGTCAGCTCGAAGAGTATTCTATAAAAATACTTCTCTATCTTTCTTGAGAGAGTTGGCTAGTAGTCAAGTAAGAGTTGACTCGAGGTCTGGCATCGAAACATTTATATTCTATCTGACTAAGAGAGTCGACTCGTAGTCAAATAGGAGTCGGCTCCTAGTCTATACTATTTGAAAAATATGTGCCATAAATGACTCTTTTGGATTTAAAAGCCAACTCTTAGTCTCTTTTTTTTTTATTTTTCATGATGTAGCTTTATCCAATCATCTTCTTTTGCTTTTAAAACTTATCAATTGATACATGCTTCTCAAGAATGATTTTAGCTTTCTGAAACTATCTACATAAGAATTTTAACAACTCATTAGTGTCAAAATAAATACTTAAATATTTTATATTCATCAAAATTAATTCCTAGATTGACAATTTTTCTCTTTTTGGTGATGATAAAACTTTGAGTATAAGAATAATGCAATCATTGTACTTGTGTCAAAACAAGTTTTATTCATTTGACTTAAGATATTTAAGAACCGTACAAGGCAATATATCAAGACAAATATTACTTGAGCGCACTTGAGCGTAATAAGATCCATAATGTATTAGAGCAAAAGAAAATCAAGAAAGATATATCAAGGCTCAATGATATACCAATTTTTAATGATGTGTTTGTGCTAGTGACAAAATATGAGAGCTAAAAGTTTTGAAAAATTGTATCAAGGCATAATGTATTAGAGCTGAAGTGGTTTGAAAGGTGAAAGTTATATAGAGTTAATGTATCAGAGTTAGAATTAAACATCAAAACAAATGTATTAGAATGTATCAGAACAGACAAATATATTAAAGCAAAAATTTAAGCAAGAATGCATCATTATGCCTACTTCATTGGTTCTAATTCAGTAATTCAATAATTATAGTTTCTAATAATTATGCTTTAAGTTATTCATTAATTCAATAATTGTGCTCTAATTTTTTCATTATTTTCTTGGTTATTCATTATTTGCTTCAAGATTTGATGTTCATGATATCATACCATATCTCTTCCCCTTTTTATCATCAATCAAAAATATAAATATAGATGAATTACAAGGAATATATAAAGGAAAGATTTTATTACATAAGTATGTTTTTTACAAGCAAAATGAGTGTACTATGTACAAGAAGAAATCATTATGGTATACAAGCAATACATCAATATAACATAGCAAAGTATAATAGATAACATCATCAACCTAGAAATCTTAATCCTAGTCCTCATCAGAGGAAATATTTATAGGTGAGGGAAAGTGGGCCCTAGATGATGAGGCCCCACTTCTCTGGCACGTAGTCCTACTAGATGGATCGATAGGGTATACTGGGAAGCTTATGTCAGATCTAGTATAAGTCCTAAAGGTTGGTCTAGGAGTAGGTTGGGATAGCTGGGAGGTCTGGGATGGCTGAGCATGTTGGATTGATTAGCTCTAAGAAGAAGATCTATCGGAAGAAGCCTGTCGACTTTGACCTCTAACGGTGGCTGCAATGGCATTTGTTGGTGTGATGATCTTTATCTTTATTGTCAATCTCCCCATAGTGGTCAAAAGTGAAAGGATCTCAGAGCACTGAGATGCTCCAAGGTCTCTAACCTCAAATTGAATCTGACTAACCCCTATCTCAAGCCTCCCCTTGAGGTGAGTAGCCTTTTGAGCCAGTGCAGATAAGTCAGTGTGATCCTCTACCCTGGTTGACTGTTCAAGAGAACTAATTCGGGTAAATAGGTTGGCCACCTCGCTCCTCAAATTCTAAAGCTTTTAATGAACAAGTGAAGCAATCTAGTGTGCCTATTGTATCATGGGCTACTCTCGCTTTATTCTTAGTCCATCTAGTATCAAATTTGCTATCCTCCTTATCTGATCATCATCAAGATGAGTGGAGGAAGGTTAAGTAGGCTTTAAGGCTCTTACAAGTATCACTGGTGGGATAGAAGCAGTAGGTGCTGCTGCTGTGAGAGTCAAAGGCTTTATTACTACTGGAGGAGGTGACTTTGGCTTAGACTCTAACTGTGCTCTACTCAATCCAGCCTTCTCTCTTTATCTCTCTTATTCAAAGATCCTCCTGACCCATCTCTCCTGCAACTTGCAGTAGCCCTTTCGATGTAGCAACTGCTCGTTGTAGGTATCAGAGTACATTAGAGCTCTTACAGTCACTTTCTCGTGAGGTATCCTGAACTCTTGAAAGACTAGTGTCAATGCCTTACCATAAGGTAGGTAGGTCTTCACTCTCCCTACTATCTCTCTCATATAGATAAATATCAACACAGGTAGGTTGAGTGGAATGCTCTGGACAACATACGCCATAATGATCAGATCTTTCTCTGATACCAAGTCAAACAGACCTATCTTCGGGAACATGATCCTCTTGATGATGTGGGAAAGAAGTCTCATTTCTGCGAAAGGCTAGCTTGCATAGAGATCCTCTATAACATTTTCTTTTTGAGCATTCAATACAATTTTCAGTGTCTCGATTCTGTCTGATAATCTAGTAGGTGTTATTCTTTGACGAGGCATCCATAAGATCCTTGAAAATCTCTATTCCATGAGAACTATCCGAACTGCTTTCACAATGGCTTTCACTCCATTCGAACCACAAGGCTGTCGTAGAACTCTCGAACCAGATTTGGGTAGGTGGGTAGGTCCAATGAGCAAAGAAATTCCTATCCTTGTTCTTTAATCTTTTGTTCAGTTGAGAACTATTCTTTTTTTCAAAAGCCTAAAGTTTATTTTCCTTCCGGTTGTCATGGATCTACCCACTAAGAATGCATTGGATGATGGAGAGGGTGAGGGAGAGGGATAACTCACTGAAATGTGGAAGTTCCTTGATCATATCTTACTTTTAACCTATGTTTGGCTTACTCTTCTCCCCTTGACAACTTCAATCATTAAGCCAATTGCTTTCTAAGACCCATCTATGCTCAATCCTACAAAAAATAAGTGGAAATCAAGAAGAAGACAAGAAAGGGACCCAAAGAAGACTGGAAGAACTATTTGGGGGCTCTTAGGGCAAACAATGAAAGGATAGAAATGAAACAAAAAGGAACAGTTCATTTTTTAAATGAGTGGCCCCAATCTGGAGTTGACTCGAGTTCTCTACTAAAGATAGCTTGAGCTGGAGTTGACTCGAACTTAATTATGAGTTGACTCGAACTCAATCTCAGACAGAAAAATATTGGGTTTTTAGAAAAAATTCAATATTTTAAAGCAATAGATGGCTCAAGTGAATCTAAATGGAGAAAGTTAATCATGAAATCAATCAATTTAGATTCAAGAGATGATCAAATTTAAGAGTTTCAAGGAGGGAGAAAGGGAGTTAGGACAAGACTTAGTCAAATGGGTTACACACTCCTAACTCCCTTATAATCAAACTAATTATCTCTCAGTGCTCATAAAATTAAGCATCACATCATCATTTTGAACATGTTCTCTTATGAAGTGATGTCTTATTTCATATTTAGTTCTTGAGTGTTGAATTAGATTTTTAATTATAGAAATAGTATTATTACATCTTATAAAAATTTTATTTAGTTTGATACCATAATCTTTTAGTTGTTGCTTAATCTATAAGATTTGAGCACAACAATTTTTAATTGCAACATATTCAACTTTCACTATACATGATGCTACCAAATTTTATTTCTTACTAAATCAAGAGATTAAGTTAATTTCTAGGGATTGGCAAGTTTTACTAGTATTTTTTCTATCAAGTTTATAACCAGCAAAATTAGCATCAGAATATCTAATAAATCAATGGAAGAATATCTAGAATACCACAAACTAATGTTAAATATTCTCATTAAATATATACATATTTTTTTAATAATAAATAGATGAAATTTTTTAGGATTAGATTGATATCTTATATACACTAAACATCATATCATATCTATTTGCTGTAAGGTGATGTACAGATCTAATTATTCCTCGATAAAATTTAGTATTGATACTCTTATCATTTTCATCATTTTCAAGCTTATACGAAGGATTCATTGATGTTCTAATTGGCTTACTATTCTCTATCCTAATTTTTTTGAGTATTTTTTTGGTGTACTTGATTTGGTTGATGAAGATCTCTTCTTTAGTTTATTTGATTTGGAGTCCAAAAAAGAAATTTAGTTCTTCCATCATGCACATCTTAAACTCTCCTTATATTAACTTGACAAACTCTTGACAAAGAAATTTATTAGTAGCACTTCATCTACATAAATTTGTACTAATCAATTATCATTTTTTCTTCAAAAATAATGTAGTGTTTATATTTCCTCTTGTAAAATCATTTTGAAGCAAAAATTTACTAAAAAAAATACCATGCATGAGGTGTGATAAGTGTATAAATATGATTAAAAAAATATTAATTTATGACTAAATGATCTTTATTCTTTTAAAATTGATACTTCTTCGTATATTTTGCAGAAAAAAAATACATCAACATGAAAAATTCGATCCCCAAATTTACAGAGATCAAATAAAATCAAAAATAAAATTAAAATAAATTTAAAATTAAATTCAGAATCAACCCATCATGTGGTCCACCAACTTCATCACTCACGAGCATTTAAACAGAAAGGGGCCATTGGGAATTAAAGAGGTGGCCGAGCCTTTGGGCTCACGTGGAAGTTGGCCTGCGGAAGGGAAGTGGCATCACGGTGGTTCTCGGGCGCCACAAAGACAAAAGAAGTGGTTTCATGCAATGGTCATGGCCTGGGCTTCAATGAGTGGTAACCCAGATATTAAGAGGTGGGGTCTGTTGCATTTAATGCATGAACTAGGCATTGCTGGTTTTGCGTGGGCACCGAACTTGGTGGGAAGTGCTGGGCATGGTACATGGTCCATGGTGGACCATGCGGCAAAACAATGCGGGCTGATTTCGTGAGCACAAAACGGATGCGGATGAAATGCGATGCGAGGCTGGGACACGCGGAAAGAAAAGGAAAGGAATGGACGCGCAAAGGACGCACGCGACGAGATTTTTTTTCAGTTTTTAAATAAAACAAATCCTAACCATTAAAACTTTTCTTTCATTGGTCCTACGTCCGAAAAAAAAAAAAAAACTTCTCTCTTAAAGAGCCTATAAAAAACCCACATATTTTTTTTAGAGAGAGAGAGATATTTATAAATTTTATTCTATCCAAAACCCTGTCTCTATTCTTCCTTAGTCCTTAAGCCCCTTTGTTTCTATTTATTCCATCCTTCCAAATTTTTTAATGATTTAAAATAATCTAAATTTCTATTTTTTTATTTTAATTCTGTAATATTTAATTTTTATAAGTTAAATTTCAGCAAGTAACATAAAATTTTATTTTTTTTCAGATTTCAAATCAAACTGTCTACTAAGCAAACCTCTGGAGTTTGCAATGAAACTAAACCATAAATAGAAGTCTTTTTCTATGAATTCTCTTTATGCTTTTAATTTTTAAGAGTCCTCCTTTCATTTCTCTTATTAGGAGACTTGATAGGCTATAGTTGATTAGAATCTCTTCATAGTCCATACTTGATTTGGTGCAAGAGGGATGATAGTAAAAGACTCACAAATCACTATTTTTTTTTTCTTCTTCTCTGTGGAAATCTTGATGGTTATAATCGGGTTTGAGCCCTTTCATAACTCATACTTAGATAACACAAGAGAAAAAGGAAAATGATATTATAAGAGAAATCATAGGAAGACCTCTAATTCATTAGTCTAGTGGATTCAAAAACCTAGATTTTTAGATCATTTATCTTTATAATTAATTAATTTATTCTTTAATAATTAGTAATCCAACAAGTAAATTCTCTTCCTCTTAGTTAAAGCTCGCCTGAGTGAATATTTGAACACAACTTAAACATCCAGTTTCTTACGAGATCGATCCGTACTCGCCGGACGTGCTACATTGCACACTGTACGCTTGCGGTAAATTTAAGACACATCAAATTTTTAGTGCTATTAACGGAGAATTTAGCATGTTTTAATTTATGTCTAAATTTTTACTCTTCGTGCTTTTTAGTTTTAGTGTATCTAAATTTTTTTTCTTTTAGTTAATTTTTTTTTTAGACTTGATACTTAAACTTATTTTATGTAAAAACCAAAAAATAATCAAAAATCTAAAAAAATATATCTATAAAAAAATAAAACCATAAACCCTTAAAAAATCACTGACATTTTATAATACTTAACTAATATAGCATAACGAAAAATATAAAAATTTTAACTAGCTTGGACATCTTGGTTTGTTGCATTTCATTTTCATAATATATCTTAAGGGCATCACCCATTAATCAGATAAGATGGAGATTTAATCATCCTTCCTTAGCCCACAAACCACAACCTTTATTTACATTAACCCAAACCTTAAAATAAAATTAATTAAATACTGACCCTAGGGACATTCGAACTCACTAGGACAAGACATCCGGAAGAGTTGGACTCGGTCAGGATGCTAGTTGACTGGTGTCTAAGAAAGAATTCAGGAACAAGAGTTCGAAGAAAGGTGGTTCTCTAATTAGATCCGTTGCAAAAGCACGGAGAGCATCCTATCGATCTTATCCTTACCTGACTAGTTGGTTTCTAACTTGGAGGGCTCTAAGGTAGCATTGGTAGTTAGGAGCTATCTAGAATTAGGATAACCCAGATAAAGTCATAAATTGTTTGATAACTTAATTTTTTTAAAAAAAAAGTAAGCCTAACTAAAACACTCTCATCTATCATCTGTAGGTCTAAGATTCTCTTAGGACTCTTATCGTAGAACTCTCCTTCTTCGACTTCTTTCCTCTTTTCAAAAAAAAAATAAAAGATTTAAAAAAAAATAGAAGACAAAGTAAATTCTCCACTTCCTTCGTGGAAAAGAGTATCGGGTCGACTAGTAACAACTGATTCAATTCCTATTTCAAACCCAACAACCTCTACAATGGGAGAACCCAATCAACCCCAAACCCTTAATGATTTATGTTACGTAGTTTGTTCTGTCCAATCGTCTTGCATCAGATTGCCCCAACCCACTGTAAATAACTTTGAAATTAAACCTCAAATTATCAATATGCTTCCAAAATTCATGGAATAGAGGATGCATACATATTCATTAGAGTGTTTGAAGAGGTTTGTGCAACCATGAGGCTACAACAACTGTCAGAGGACGAGGTTAAGCTATGACTGATCAATTTTACCTTTAAGGACAATGCTAAAAAATGACTCTTTAGTCTTCCAAACCAATCTATCACGATCTGGGAGGGTTTTGTAAGAGTATTTTTAAAAAAGTTCTTTCCCCACCACAAGACAACTAGGATTAGGAATGAGATAAACCAATTTTACCAACTAGCTGGTGAATCATTCTAGAAATACTTCGACCACTTTAAGAACTTCTTAATCCAATGCCCACACTACGGAATAGAGACCTAGAGGCTATGCCAGATAATTTATGAAAGCTAGATTCAAATTTCAAAACCATGCTAGAGTCCATATGCCAGGGTCAATTTATGTACAGGAAACCCACTGAAGCTTGATAATTTCTAAAAGACATAGTTGAGAAGAATTTACAATAGAAAATAACTAGAAAACCGATAGACCTATACCCTTGAGAGGTGGAATGCACCAAATTCAGACTTTCCTAGCCGTAGAGGTCAAAATTGCAATCTTAGCACGTAGGTTAGAAGCTTTAGAGCTACAGAAACCAACCAGTGTAAACCAAGTATCGGTATCCATGTATAATGCATGCAGTGCACCAGACCATATCCTTGAGGAATGTCCTTTCCTGATGAATCCAATAGAGAATGGATGTGCATAGGTAAATACCACATACCAAAGATCAGTGAACAATCCCTATGCACCACATATAACCTAGGATGGAGGAATCATCCAAATTTCTCATGATCACAGAATGCAAATGTAGGTGGTTCTAGCTTCAACCAGCAAAATTCAAGACCTAATCTTGTGATAAACAACCCACTAGACTTTAATAATAATGAGAAAAAACTTAGTTCTCTAGAGAAAAGCCTAGAAGTCCTGGCCAAATTCAATGCTGACACGAATGTCACACTGAGCAATTTCATGCAAACCATGGGCCAACTCATAAATATTAACACCCAGGCCATAGTCCATTTGAAAATGCAGATAGATTAGCTAGCCTCTGCCATGAGTGAGCGAAATGAGGTAGACTACCTAGCCAACCTGAGCCCAACTCGAGAAACCAAAATGGTCCACAATCCCAATAAGGAAATCAAGTCAACCATGCAAATGCTATTCACATCTTAAGACTTGAAAAATAAATAGACAATAAGATAGGTACATCTGATGATAGAGAGGACTCATCTGTCGAGTCATCTTATGAACAACCCATCTTACAAACTCAAACTTCTAAAATTGATAGTACACAAAGCCCAGAACCCACAATTCTTAGAGCTCTTTTTCCAAATCGACTAAGATCTAATAAAAAGTCAAAATATTTGGATAAAATATAGAGGTATTTAAGCAAGTCAGGTGAATATCTCTCTTCTAAACATGATTCAACAAATTCGACCTATACTAAATTTTTAAAAGACTTTTGTACCAAGAAAAGGACCACCAATGTACTCAAGAAGGCATGTTGGCAATAAGTGTGAGCTCGTATTTGTCTAGTCATATGTCGATAAAATATAGAATCCAGATCTCTGATAATTTCATGTGTTATTGAGAGACCAAAATTGAGAAGGCCTTGTTAGATTTAGGAGCTAGTGTAAATATTCTTTCTTATTTAATTTATAAGCAACTAGGGTTGAAAAAACTTCAACCAACAGGGCTTACATTACAATTAGCAAATAGATCTCTTAGGATCCCTAAGAAAATGGTAAAGGATATTTTAATCAAGGTTGGTAATTTTATATTTCTATAGATTTCATCATTTTAGAAATCGAATCAGTTGCGAATCCTAAGGATCATATTCCAATTATTTTAAGAAGACCATCTTAGCTACTGTGAATATTGAAATCAACTACCGAAATGGACTTATAAATTATTTTTGAGAAACATGACCATTGAACTGAATATATTCAATCTAGAATAGGAATCCACCTACATGCTGATGTAAATATAATTCAAAAAAAATTTATGAACCTATTGAATTAGTGATGAGGAAGTCGACCTCGAGTCTAGTTTTTGGCCAACTCATGAACCTGAGACATCAATGAAATTCCTATAGACAATAGGATTAGCTAGAGACAAGAGCCTCCCACTGAACCAATCATGAAAATGGTTAAACCATCACTCAAGCCATCACTAGAGGAGGCACCCAAATTAGAATTGGAATTCCTCTCGAGCACCTTAAGTATGATATATAGGTTCAGAGAAAATCTTGCCTGTAATTATCGTATCAGACCTAAATCCTAAATAAGACGAGGAGTTGTCAGCAATCTTGAGAGAGAACCGACAAGCAATAGGCTGGACCATGGCCAATATTAAAGGAATAAGCCCTTCCATTGTTCAACACGGGATACACCTAGAGGAAGAGGCCAAACCAACTAAGATGCTCAAGAAGACTTAACCCAACCATGAAGAATGTAGTCAAAAAAAAATTTTAAAGTTATTTGATAATAGAATTATTTACCCATCTCTGATAGCTCATGAGTAAGTCCTATACAAGTAGTACTTAAAAAGTCTGGAGTAACGGTGGTCCAGAATGAAGCAAACGATCCCAATTTGGACCCAAACGGGATGGAGGGTCTGTATAGACTATAGAAAATGAATGCTGTGACAAGAAAAATCATTTTTTCTTACCATTTATTGATCAAATATTAGAAAATTAGTCAGATAAGAGTTCTACTATTTTCTTGATGGATGCTCCGACTATAACCAGATCTCCATAGCTTTGAGGATCAGAAAAAGACTACATTCACCTATCCATTTGGAACCTTGGCTTATAGACGTATGCCTTTGGGTTATATAATGCACCAGCAACCTTTCAGAGATGCATGATCAATATTTTTTCTGATATGGTTGAATGATTTCTAAAAATTTTTATGGATGACTTTTCTTTCTTTGGCGCTACCTTCTTTGAATGCTTAGATTATCTAAGATTAGTCCTAGAAAGATGTAAGGAAAAGTACTTAGTTCTCAATGAAAAAAATACTAATTTATGTTTAGAGAAGGGATAGTTCTTGGCCATATAGTTTAAAAAAAAAATTGAAGCGGACAAAGCCAAAGTAGATCTGATTGTAAGTCTTCCACTATCCAAGTCTGTCAAAAAATCCGTTCATTGTTAGGACATGCTGGATTCTATAGAAGATTTAATGACAATTTCAATAAAGTAGCTCATTCATTAACAAATCTGTTAGTAAAAAAAATCAAGTTTGAGTTCACTCCTGAGTATCTAGAGTCTTTTGAGTTTCTTAAAAAAGTATTATTTTAGCTTCTATCATTATCCTCCTGTCTAGTCCAAACCTTTTAAACTCATATGTGATGCATCTGATCATGCTATGGGCATAATTTTAGGTCAAAAAATTAATAAGCTGTATAGAGTTATTTACTATGCTAGCAAAATCTTAAATGATACACAGCTTAATTACACTACTACTAAAAAGAGTTCCTAGCCATTGTCTTTGTCCTAGAAAAATTTAGATCCTATTTGGTTGGGTCCCACACCATTGTCTATACTGACCACTCAGCCATTAGACATATTCTAGCAAAAAAAGATGTCAAGACGCACTTGTTACGATGGATCTTACTTCTTCAAAAATTTGACCTAAAATCAGGGATAAAAAAGGAACAAAGAATGCAATAGCTGATCACTTGTTCTGAATCATAATCGACCATCTAGTTGTTAGATGTGTGCCCTAGATGCCAGATTGGCTGACACATTCCTATACAGATCTAAGAGTAAATTTATAATTTTGACTATAAATAAATAAAAGATTATTCTTCTAGCACATTGTGTATATTGTGTCTGTGATACATCCTTTGAGTTGGTGGGAATGTAAATTCATATTTTCAAGAGTTGAAAATTTAAGGCATGAATTTACATAACTAACTCATAAACAGCTCCTAACCATAGGATCATCACGAGGATGGTGATCGATCTGGAAGGTTGGTGTACGATCGCTTTTTAAGATAAATGTGTCTTGAGTCTACGGTGTGGAGACATCAGAGAGAGAGTACAGGTATTCATTGAGAATGAGAGTACTGAGCGCGATCACTTCGAGCAGTCATAAGAAAGTCTACCTTCTCGTCGATGACTAGCTCGATGCTGCAGTTGTGTGTCTAGTTCTTTGACCTGAGGTACATCGATAGTTCACCTTGAGTGTGTTATAGTTTGACTACACCATAACTCGATCTCTAACCATTCGAAACCCTGAGATGTATGTTGGCTGTAGCATATTCATTGTAGGAACTAGGTCGCACCAAGATGGAATCTATCAACCTCGGTAGATGAGAGGAGTAGTCCTATGATAATTGAAAGATCAAGTCCTTAAGCCTATGCCATGGTAGAGTGAAATAATGAAAAAAAATTTTCATTAAAGTTTCACATCAGACTCGGATCGATCGATTAACTCAAATGACTGATGTTGGGTTTGACGAGTTCACCTTAACTCTAATTCAGTTGGGACTCATGATAGAGAACTCAATCATACAGTAACTGACTGAGAGGTTCATCTTCAGTTCTGATGGGTTGCCACCACATACTATTAGGTTCACTGGTAGATTTTGGAGCAATTAGAATATATTGATGATCGATCATTCTAATTGTCTGAATCAAAGAGTTCTGATCCATCGAAAGGAGTTTCGATGATGTCGATGATGAGATCATGACATGTCTCATTACCATATGAAATTGAACCTAACTGGATCATACAAATAAGGATTAGGGTCTGGATGTCATCAATTGGGCTAACTCAATTGATTTGGAGTAGATCCAATTAGGTTCAAGGAAATCATGCTAGCACACGATTGAGCCTAACTTTCTCTCGTGTAATCTTTTCTGTCTCTACTGAGCCAAATGCAATTTGATACATCCAGAGAACCTTAGAAAGTTTCTCTCAGTCTAAATAAAGCTTGTCCAGCTCAGAAAAGGCTTGTCTTAATTCATGAGATGAATTTAAGACAACACCTACTAATTTCTAGTACCTGCCAATTTCATTTTAGGATATCTATCAAAAGTTAAAATATGGGTCTTAAACTGAAGAGGGTTCATTGGAAAATTATTGTGGAGTGTCTACATGTCAAAACCCAATTGAATTGAATGCCATAATCAGATTATGGCATGAGCCCAATTGGATTAAAGTGGGCATCCCAAATGGATAAGAACAAAGAGTCCTGATAAACATGGACTCTTTGGTGCCACCTTGTTTGAGCTTATCCAATTTGGTGCAACTTAGGAGAGAGGGTGGAGATTCTTATCTGATGTGATCAAATGACATCACTCCACCAATCAAAATTTTTTCAAAATTTATTAAATTTTTTGATTGATTGAATGATGTGGCACTGCGCAGCATACAGGGTCTATATAAACCTGCTGCGCCTAGGGTTTCGTGGAAAAAATTATTTTATGCACAAAATCCAATAGCTGCTGCCTCTGTGGGAAAAATTCAGTGCAGGGGTAAAATGGTAATTTTAAAATTTTAAAATTATGATTTTACCATGAAAAAATATTAATTAATCTAATTAATTAATATGAATTTATCCTATACTAGGATCTAAATATGATATATAGCATGCATTTATTTAAATTTAAATTTTAAATTCAAACAGTAAACACTTTACTGTAATGTGTTAGAACACAATACCTTTGTGCGGATAGTAGATCATCGAATCTGATCACCGTCGGAGAGTCTGATCATCGCGATGCAGCCACACAGTATGTCTGGCCTCTGGGATCATCCACACGAAGCACCCGATCTGATCGACTCCACACGAGTGCTAGCTCGTTGTAGAGCCTTTTGACGGCCGATGCTGATCAAACTCCTTCGATCGATGTCTGTCGATTCTTTATGCTCCGAATCATCAACAGACGTACTTGAGAGAATGTTGAAGATCTCTCTGAAATTTTTGGCTCACGACACTCATAGCTCACTTTCTCACTTCCGAACCCAGCTAAAACTCTAAGGAACTCACGAAAATCTTGCACCCACTTTTTTTTTTCTTTCTTTTTCTTTTGGAAGGATTTGGACTTCCTTCTCATGTACAAGACTTCTCACGCCCCAAAATTTTTCTCCAAAAATCTTCTTCTCGCATGCCCCACTCTTCTCCTCCTTTTATAACCACGTCAAACGTCTTATCCAAAAGAAAGGATAAAGATGAGTAATTGCACATTTGAATTCAAATAAATTTTGAATTCAAATGGACACTAACTCATCCCTTATCCACTAAAGGTGTGAGGCGTGGCTTAAATTGTGCATGGAGTGATTTCATGAGAAATCTTTTCTCATGTAATAAATGGGAGTAAAAAAAGGATAAGGTGCAAAGATTGATTGCCCATTCAAATTCAAACTTTATTTTAAATTTGAATGGCCAACCAATCATCCTTATCCATTCATATGGCACATTAAAGTGGGGCGTGGAGAGGGCTTGGCATGAGGAAAAAATTCATGAGAAGTTCTTCTCATGAATTCAAATGGGTGCAATGGAAGTGAGGTGGCGCATGGAGATTGGGTCAAGGTGGTTTAATTATTTAAACCAACCTAATTGAACCAAATAAGTTAGGTCCAATTAGACTAATTTAAATCAACTAAATTATGCTTAATTAGGCTCAATAAAATCTTAATCAAATCAAGAATTGACTAAGTCCAACCCCTGATCAAATCAGGGACCAAGCCATCTCGACGATTAGGTCAACTCTTAACCTAATCGGGTCAAACCCAACTGAATCCAATTCAATTGACTTGATCCAAAAATAATTACTCAATCAAATTAAGTTAATTAGTGATCAAATCACTAATTAAACCTCTATAAATATTGAGTCCAAATTCGATGGGCAATCGGGCATCAGAATTCATCGATATGTAACCCTGATCGAAAAGTCCCAATCAGTGGACTCATGACCCAGGTACCCATAATGTGTGGAACTCTGATCAAAGAATCCTGATTCTCGATCATTGAGTTCAAACATGAAGGATTCTACACCAGCCATCAGATCAGATAAAAATCTCTAATGTGTGTGACCCCGCAGGTTCGAACCTAAGTCGGTAGCACAGGAATCAATTCCTGTACTAATCGAAGTGACCATCTAGCAATGGTACCCGACGTCTGGATAAATCGAATAGTCACAATCGCAACACTCAGAACCTACATGAATATGGTTACTGTATAATTCATCCTTTTGACCCTGTCTTTAGGACGACTCAGGGTTAAACTGTCAATCCTGATCAGATCATCCGAATCGTGCTCAACTCAAACAGTCCTGTGACTCCTCACAAGGACTACCCTGGCCAAGGTTTTGCTAAATTGAAACACGATTGTACACAGCTCCTAAACTGGAGTGATCAATCCCTTCTTGACATACGCACCGACAAGTCAAGTACTTGACTACACCCAGCAGCCTTCCGTCACTGAATTAAAAATTCAGGTAGTCCAGTGCCTAAGTACAGTGAGTTGCTTGTAAGTCACCGTGGCGGTCTCAGGTCGGAGGGATATTTATACCCATATTCCATCGGAGCAAATCTTGACAGCAGAAATAGCTCCAGAGTCGGTCACGTTCAGTGCAGATATATCCTTACATCTCACTTGTATGCCATACCAATGTCTCCACACTCATTGGTTAAGAGGACAACCAACCTATATGGCACACAACGACCTATGCTTGATAAACGTTGTCATCCTTGGTAACAACGTATCATTTGGTCGCGAACAGATTTAAGGACTAAATGACAAATCCTCCTTTGTCGAGTCTAAATAGTCCTAAGGATTCACCACAACATTGGAGCTCATTAGAAGATGAAACATTTTGATGAAAAAAATATCAAAATAATTTTTATTAATTTATAATTCATGTACATATATAAAAATGAGCACAACCGTCAATAGACTGATGATTGATTTTGGGATACTATTCCAACAATCTTCCACTTGGCCTAAAGTCAATCGGTGTAGTATCTAATACCCATCTTCGACTTGTAGTTATCGAACTCCTTCACCGTAATGACTTTAGTGAATGGGTCAGCCAGGTTCTCCTTCCCGTCAATCTTCTGAAGATCGACGTCACCTCGATCCACAATTTTCTGATGAGATGGTAGCGGTGCAGAATATGCTTCGTCCGCTGGTGTGCCTTTGGTTCTTCGCCTGAGCAATGGCTCCAGAGCTGTCACAGTAGAGCAGAACTGGACAAACAATGGAGGGTGCTACTCCGAGCTCGATGATGAATTTCTCAGCCACACCACTTCTTTGGCAGCATCTGATGCAGTGACATACTCCCCTCGCAAACTGAATCAGCACTGTGTGCTGCTTGGAACTTTTCCAGCAGATAGCCCACCATTAAGGTAAAAATAAATCCGACACACTTTTGCTGTCATCGTGATCAGACTGAAAATTAGAGTCTGTAAACCCTATAAGTCTCAAGTTCGATTCACCATAAACAAGCCACTGGTCCTTAGTATTTCTTAAATATTTCAGAATGGTTTTAACAACCTTCCAATGATTCTCCCCTGGATCAGATTGGTATCTACTCACTATCCCTAGTGAGTATGCACATCAGGTCGTGTACATGTCATGGCGAACATGATAGATCCCACTGTCGAAGCATATGGAATCCTACCCATACGCTCTCTCTCTTGAGGTGTTGTCGACATCCCTCTTCGAGAGAGAAATTCCATGGCCTATGAAAGATAGCCTTTCTTGAAATTCTCCATGCTGAACCTCTTCAGCATAATATCAATGTATGTGGACTGAGATAAACCAAGCAACCTTTTAGATCTATCCCTATAGATCCTCATCCCTAGATGTAGGAAGCTTCTCCCAGATCCTTCATGGAGAACTGTGACCACAGTCAAATCTTTATTCCCTGTAATGCAGGGACATCATTCCCGATTAAGAGAATGTCATCCACATACAATACAAGAAATACTACTACTGGACCATTAGCCCACTTATAAATGCATGGCTCTTCTCTGTTCTTAACGAAGTCATACGTCTTGATCGTCTTATCAAAAGTATGTTCCAACTCCGTGATGCCTGCTTAAGTCCATAAATGGACCTCTGTAGCTGCACACCTTAGACTCAACTGTGGATGTGAATCCTTCATGTGTATTATATACACCTCTTCATCCAGCTCTCCATTTAGGAAAGCTGTCTTCACATCCATCTGCCAGATTTCATAGTCCAGATGGGTAGCTATCGCAAGCATAATCCGAATGGATTTGAGCATTGCCACAGGAGAAAATGTCTCATCATAGTCTATACCATAACGTTGACGATATCTCTTGGCAACCAGATGGGCTTTATAGGTTTTCACCTTTCCATCTGCGCCTCTCTTCCTCTTGAAGACCCATTTACACCCTATGGGTTTTACTCCTTCGGGTGGGTCAACCAATGTCCACACATCGTTGACCTTCATGGACTCCATTTGGATTTCATGGCCTCTAGCCATTTCTCAGAGTCGGATCTCTGCATTGCATCCATGTAGGTGATCGGATCCTCATTGTTTTCATCAAGTTCGATAGGATCGTCATCTCGGACCAAGAAACCATAGTATCTGTCCGGTTGACGTGGTACTCTACCAGATCACCTTAAGGGTGCTTGAACAATGGGCTCCGGATCTGATCTAATCAAATCGATTCAGGTTCAGCAACTTGTGTCGATTTTTTCACCTGTCGAACTTCGTCAAGTTCGACCTTAGAGGCAACAGTCCCTTCACCAAGGAACTTCTTTTCCAAAAAGATTGTCTTAAGGCTGACAAAACTTTTTGCTCATCAGCTAGGTAGAAGTAATACCCTTTGGTCTCTTTTGGGTACTCTATAAAATTACACTTGTCAGACCTAGGTCCTAGCTTGTCCGTAATTAAACGTTTAACATAAGCTGGACACCCCAAACCCTAAGGTGCGAGAGTACTGGCTTACGTCCTATCCATATCTCATATGACATTTTGGTTACAGACTTACTCGGAACTCTATTTAGAAGGTAACAAGCCGATTCGAGCGCATATCCCAAAGAGAGATCGGCAGACCAGCAAACCCATCATGGATCGAACCATGTCCAACAAGGTCCGATTCCTCCTTTTAGATACACCATTATGTTGTGGTGTTCCAGGAGGAGTCCACTGAGAGAGAATCCCATTCTTCCCAAGATATATCAGAAAATATTGGAAAGGTATTCACCTCCTCGATCAGATCGAAGAGTTTTAATACACTTTCCAGATTTTTCTACCTCATTTCGGAATAGTTTGAACATTTCAAACGACTCCGATTTATGCTTCATTAAATAGACATACCCATACTCGATAGGTCGTCTGTGAAGGTTATGAAGTAGAAATATCCACCTCTTGCACTTGAGCTCATGGGTCACATACATCAGAATGTACCAAACCAAGAGTTTACTGGCTCGCTCACCTTTTTCAGTAAAAGGTGATTTGGTCATTTTACCAAGAAGACAGGACTCACAGATTGGAAGTGATTCACAATCACCTACTTCAAGAATTCCTTCTTGAGCCAACCTGTTTATCCTGTTCTTATTGATATGACCTAGCCTACAGTGCCAAAGGTAGACTTGTGACACATTATCTATTCTAGGAGTTTATCGGAGGTTTGAACCGCATTAACAGGTTGTGATAGAAAGTAAATTCCATTATTAAGTTGTCCAACAAATATTGTAACACCATTCAAAATGATATTGCAAATTTCTTTTTATTAAAAATTGATAACCGTTCATGGCCAAAAGTCTACAGAAATAATATTTAATAAAAGCTTGGACAATAGTGACATTCACTCAGAATTATATTTTGAGAATTGATTACAAGGTTCATGATTCCTAATGCTAGAACTGGAACTTTGCTTCCATCTCCAACGTTCAGGAACCTCTCGCCTTCATCAAATCTCCTACTGACCTGCAGACCCTGCATCGAATTGCAAATATGATAAGGGCTTCCGGTATCCAATACCTAGGCATAGTATCACAAATGAAAAAGTTGCAAGGTGTTATCATATAAGTACCTTGCTTCTTCTTCGGCCTGTTCGGGTCCAGGGAGGCAATGTATAGAGGACAGTTCCTCTTCCAGTGCCCCTGCTTCTTGCAAAAGAAGCACTCCGCCTGGCTCTGGTTGGGCTGTGCTTCTTGGTCTGACCCTGTGCAGACGTCCAGCATGCAGCTGCACCTTCTTATTCTTCTTCTTCTTGTTCTTCTTCTTCCCTTTCTTAAAGGATCGACGACCAGAAGAAGACCCTCCCACAACATTCACCAACTTCTTATGGAGCTGGTGATCCTTCTCAAAGTTCTGCAGCAACCCCAACAAGCCGTGGTAGTTCACTGCAGGCTTTGTCATCCGAAAATGAGTAAGGAAGGGGAGGAAGGACTTGGGTAATGAATTAAGGATCGCATCCTTACCGAGTTGCTCGTGCAAGAAAAAACCCAGTTTACTTAGGGCTCAATCATTTCGATCATGTACAGTACATGATCAGTGACTGAGGCTCCATCCCTCATCCGAGCATTGAAAATGGCACAACTAGTTTTGTGCCTTTCAACATCGTCAGGCGTGCCAAAGGAGTTGTTCAACAATTGAAGCATCTCCTGAGGCTGGGCATTCTCGAACCTGCGGCTGAACTCATCATTCATTGCCGCCAGCATTATGCACCGAACGGTGGTGCGGTCGTTGAGCTATTTCTGATAAGTATCTCGACCGTCCTCTAACGTTCGGGGCTGGCTCCTCAGGTGCCAGATCCGTTACTACATAAAGGATCCGCTCATGCTCAAGGACGATTTTTAATTTTGATACCAGCTATCGAAATTAGGTCCCATGAGCTTGTCATTATCTAATAATGATCGGAGTGACAGGATAGTGGCCATAGCTACATAAAGAAAACCAGACCTCTATTAGTACATAAATTATAAATACTAAAGACTTGGACTTTAGTCTAAAGTTTCTTCCAGTATTTTTACGAACTGGTAGCCTCAACCTCCAATTCGAGGAATTACTTTAATTCCTTAGTAGGTACTAGAATCCACACAAACTACACACGAGCCCAACTTTGGTTGGTCAACCCATGTGCATCTATGGGTAGGTTCATAACCAGTTGTTTCTCTAAACAACTTCTAGTAATTGATTTTGCCCCAGAACCTAATCAGTAGGCTTTGGCCTCCACTGAAAAGATCTGGTTAGGTCCAACCATTAACATGATTTGATTTGGTGAATCAGACCAATAAATGATCAGGCCCGACTTTGGCCGGCCAATCTGACCACCATCAGAAAGACTCAAACCAAATTATCATATTATGAATGATAATTTATTAGTCAATAAGCACCAGGCCTTTGGGCCTCCAATGATTATTAAACTAATGGACTCATTATCACTCACTTAATGGGAGGCTATGACTTAGTTATCAATATAACTTAATCATTTTTAGGACCTAATAATTTTTGAGAATTTTATTAAAGATAGATGAGAAAAAAATATCTAGCCAATTTCAATCCTCCCACTGACTTCACCAAGTCAGATTAAAAAAGATTTAATTAAAGCTGGCATTAGGAGCACCTAAATCAGTCAAACTGATTTACCTAATGACATGGGTGAGCCCTAATCACCAAGTGATCTAATCAAAACTAATTCACCAGGTTGGCCAGGTAAGTGAGATCAGTGGTGGGATAAGCCATTAACTCGTCAAGATCGAATCACTGCGAGTAGCTCCCGCTTAAAAATCACTGGTCAAACTGCCAAACTTACTTAGACACCAACCGGTTATTAGTTTTAATTTGATCAACTTAGTAAATAGGTTCACCGCATAGCCATGAATTAAGTCCATCTTGGTCAGTTAAAGACATGGACCCATTCAACTACAACTATTGGAGTTGAGTCTAGAGTATCCTTGACCTAATCTAATTCAATTTTGATTAGATTGACCAATTACTCTAATTTAGTCCATTTCTTTAAGCTAACCTTAGGTCTAACCAATTATGGACCTAATCCATCTAACCCATTGACCCACAAGTTTATGCAATTGTCTTAGGTCTTAATTCACAATTCTAGACCTACTAGACAACACTTAATTCTTTTAATTAAGTATTTGGCTGATGGGTCAGGGTTTGGCATTTCGAAAATAATTTTCAAATTTGAAAGGTTTTATTTTTGTTCACAAATATGTTGACTCATTTCACAAATAGATCAGCACATTTTATAAATAGCAATCCTATTGCTAATTATATAACAGAAAATAACTCAATCAAAATAAATCATTAATATTCCTTTAGATCTAATCTAACACATTCATGATAAATTTCACAATTGAACCTTTACAATTAATTTCTTTCGCTGCTTCATCTGCATGGGATATAATTGCAGCGGCACCCCTACCGCCATAGGAGACTCCATCGAATGGGAGGAGAGGGCCTTTAAATCCTACTTTTCTCTATGACCGGACGCCATGGCAACCAACCCAATTCGATTACTTGCTACTTGGATCAAGTATATCTAAATATACCAATTTTAAAATTTAAATTTCAAATTTTAAAATTTGAATTTTAAATTTAAAAATTTCAAATTTTTAAATTTTAAATTTCAAATTTTGAATTTCAAATTTTGAATTTTAAATTTTGAATTTTAAATTTAAATTTCAACAAATTTCAAATTTTAAATTTTAATTTTAAATTTTTAATTTTAATTTCGAACAACTTTCAAAATTCAAATTTTAAATTTTGAATTTTAAATTTTAAATTTAAACTTTTAGATTACAACTTAATCTACGCATGTAAATATATATATTATATCTAAGAACCCGCTCTGATACCATTTGTGGGAAAAATTCAGTGCAGAGGTAAAATATAATTTTAAAAATTTTTAAAATTATGATTTTACAGTGAAAAAATATTAATTAATCTAATTAATTAACATGAATTTATCCTACATTAGGATCTAAATATGATATATAGCATGCATTCATTTAAATTTGAATTTCAAATTCAAACAGTAAACACTTTACTGTAATGTGTTCAAACATAATATCTTTGTGCGGGTAGTAGATCACCGTAATCTGATCACCGTCGGAAGAGTCTGATCGTCGCAATATAGCCACATAGTGTGTCTGACCTCTGCGGATCATCCACACGAAGTTCTCGGTCTGATCGACTCCTCACGAGTGCTAGCTCGTTGTAGAGCCCTTTTGACGACCGATGCTGATCGAACTTCTTCGATTGGTGTCTGTCGATTCTTTGGATGTTCCAGATCATCAACAGACATGCTTGAGAGGATGTTGAAAATCTTTCTAAAATTTTATGGGCTCACGACACTCGTAGCTCACTTTCTCACTTCCGAACTCCAGGCTAAAACTCTAGAAACTCATCGGAAACCTTGCACCCACTTTTCTTTCTTTTCTTTCTTTTTCTCTTGAAAGGATTTGGACTTCCTTCTTATGCACAAGACTTCTCACGCCCCAAAATTTTTCTCCAAAAATCTTCTTCTTGCACGCCCCACTCTTCTTCTCCTTTTATAACCACGTCAAACTCTTATCCAAAAGAAAGGATAAAGATGAGTAATTGCACATTTGAATTCAAATTAAATTTTGAATTCAAATGGACACCAACTCATCCCTTATCCACTAAAGGCATGAGGCGTGGCTTAAATTATGCATGGAGTGATTTCATGAGAAACCTTTTCTCATGTAATAAATTGGGCGTAAAAAAAGGGATAAGGTGCAAAGATTGATTGCCCATTCAAATTCAAACTTTATTTTGAATTTGAACGGCCAACCAATCATCCTTATCTATTCATATGGCACATTAAAGTGGGGCGTGAAGAGGGCTTGGCATGAGAAAAAAATTTATGAGAAGTTCCTTCTCATGAATTCAAATGGGTGCAATGGAAGTGAGGTGGCGCATGGAGATTGGGTCAAGGTGATTTAATTATTTAAACCAACCTAATTGAACCAAATAAGTTAGGTCCAATTAGACTAATTTAAATCTAACTAAATTAAGCTTAATTAGGCCCAATAAAATCCTAATCAAATCAGAAATTGACTAAGCCCAACCCCTGATCAAATTAGGGACCAAACCATCTCGACGATTAGGTCAACTCTTAACCTAATCGGGTCAAACCCAACTGAATCCAATTCAATTGGACTTGATCCAAAAATAATTACTCAATCAAATTGAGTTAATTAGCGATCAAATTACTAATTAAACTATCATAAATATGAGTCCAAATTCGATGGGCAATCGGGCATCAGAATTCATCGATATGTAACCCTGATCGAAAAGTCCCAACCAGTGGGACTCATGACCCTGGTACCCATAATGTGTGGAACTCATGATCAGAGAATCCTGATTCTCGATCACTGAGTCCCAAATTGAAGGATTCTACACCAGCCATCAGATCAGATAGAACCTCTAATGTGTGTGACCCCGCAGGTTCGAACCTAAATCGGTAGCACAGGAATCAATTCCTGTACTAATCGAAGTGACCATCTAGCAATGGTACCCGATGTTCGGATAGGTCGAATAGTTGCAATCGTAACACTCAGAACCTACATGAATATGGTTATTGTATAATTCATCCTTTTGACCCCTGTGTTTAGGATGACTCAGGGTTAAACTGTCAACCCTGATCAGATCATCCGAATCGTGCTCAACTCAAACAGTCCTGTGACTCCTCACAAGGACTACCCTGGCCAAGATTTATCTAAATTGAAATACGACTGTACACAGCTCTAAACTGGAGTGGTCAATCCCATCTTGACACACGTACCGACAAGTCAAGTACTTGACTACACCCAGCAGCCTTCCGTCACTGAATTAAAAATTCAGGTAGTCCAGTGCCTAAGTACAGTGAGTTGCTTAAGTCCCATGGGTCTCAGATGGAGGATTTTACCATATTCCATCGAGCAAATCTTGACAGTAAAAATAGCTCCGGAGTCAGTCACATTCAGTGCAGATGTACCCTTACATCTCATCTGTATGCCATACCAGTGTCTCCACACTCATTGGTTAAGAGGACAACCAACCTATATAGCACACAACTATCTATGCTTGATAAACATTGTCGTCTTTGATAACAACATATCATTTGGTCACGAACAGATTTAAGGACTAAACGACAAATCCTCCTTTGTCGAGTCTAAATAGTCCTAAGGACTTCACCACAACATAGGAGTTCATTAGAAGGTGAAACATTTTATGATGAAAAAAAATATCAAAATATTTTTATTAATTCATAATTCATGTACATATACAAAAATGAGCACAACCGTCAATAGGCTGACGATTGGCTTTGGGATACTATTTCCAACACCCCCTCCCCTCTTCTCCATATCCTCCCTGCTCTCCTTCCTTCCCTCTTCACGTTTAAAAGGTTGGACGTCCATCTGGCAAAGATCCAAGGCGTGGTGACGCCTGGAACAGAAGGCTGCAGGACATCTTCGACAGGTTGCTGCTCCAACTTCAGAAGGAGTTCTGAAGTACTTTCAAATCAGATAAAGATCTGATTTTTGGAGCATAGATTCATGGGGAGAAGATATTCCATATTCTGCTCAAGTGGATATCGGTAGAGGCCAGGTGCTTGCGTGGCTACATCAGAACCTCAGACTGTGCAGAGATCATCCACAAGGTAATCAGATTACCCTTTAGGTACTTCTTCTTTCATCATAGATTTAGATTTAATTTTAAATTTTAAATATTAGATAATAAAATTAAATCTAGAGAATTAGATCTGAAATATGTAGGATAATTTTTTTTTAAAATTATTCTACTTCAGATTTGATGAAATCTGGAAGATCCTACGCGGAGAAAATGTTTCTCCTCCTTCAAGTGGTATCAGAGCCAGGTTGTTGGCTCTATTTCAGATCTATTTTAAATTTAATTTAATTTTAATTTATCTGATATTAAAAAATTTAGATATCACATCAGATGTAATAGCATCTGAAATCAAAATATTTAAAATTAAATCTAAGAAGATCTAACATGCATAAGATGCATGACTAGACTAGGATTAGTTGAATCCATGAATGATCTTAAGTTTTATATTTTAATAAAATTAAAATATAAATTAAATATAATTTATTTTTTTATTTTTTTGATATTATAATTATTATAATCAGATCAAAAAATAGAACATAAAATTTTAATTATTTCATAAAATTGATCTGTTGCATGTCTAGACTAGTTCTAGAATTGTTCTAGTAACTTATCTAGAATAATTTTTATTTTGAATAGTTCAATTTAAATTCTATTTTTCAGATATTACATGTGATGTATCAGATCTAAAAATATATTAATTAGATTATTTTTGATACATGAGATGTATGCAAAGCATGTATTAGTTAGATCTTAAATTGTATATGTGATATGTTAATTTAGATCTAACTAGTTTTGTAGTTAAATTTATATTTCTGATTAAGGTTTCCTCATGACCGTCCGGTCATAAGAAAAAGTAGAATTTTAAGACCTTCTCTTACCATTTAATGGGATGTTCATATGACGTGTAGGGGTGCCACACATTCATCCTTAATCAAAAATCAAAACTTAATTTTCTGCAAAATCTTAGATCTGAAATCTAGGATTTATTTTACATGTTTTGTTTATGAACCCAAACTTAATTAATGAATTAAGCTTATGAAATTAAATTAGGTCTAAAATTGAAAATTTCATATCTAAGACATTTTCATAAAATTGGGTTCGGGCTTGGGTAGCTTAATTAGGTCTAGCGGTTGATCAAACCGAATCAAGAGTTGGTTAGGTGGGATCATGAAAGCTAATACTTGACCAGCCTAATAGGATTAAGTCTGGGTCAAGATCGAATCACATTTAGATGTGACTCGATCAAGTTAAGACCTAATTTGGCTCAGTGGTTAGAGCCTGAATTGTAGGCTAACCCAATTAGTTCTGGTTCGATAATTTGGTGTCTAAGGTAAGTTGGACAGATGCGACCGACTGATTTTTAATTGGGAGCTACTCGACTCGAATGCATTCTTGTCGAGTTAATGGCATATCCCTCCCACCGATCTCACTTATCTGGCCATATGTGTCGACTCAATTCTGATTAGAGGTGGCTAACAATTTGAACTAACCCATGTCACTAGGTTAGTCATAATTGTTATGACTATGTCAAGTCAAGTTTAATGAGACCTAAATAAATCTTCCTAAGAAAATATTAAGTCTAGGTCTTCCACCATTGTGGATGTGCGGGTCCTTCCGAGGTTGATTGTTCTCAGCTGGTTACAGTGGCTCAGATGCATCGGGAAGATGCAACCATGTCCATTAGGCATTGGATGCTATAGATTAGAGAATGGGTTGGGCTCAATATTCTGGATACGGTGAGGGACCCAATCAGGAATCTAGTCGTGCAAATGGTTGGTTTGGATTGGAGCAATATCCCGGATACGATGAGCTTCATGAATTAGAGATCAAGTTTTGGGTGCACCATAATTAGAGAATCATTGGACAAGAGTTGTCCACTCATCGGTTAACCCATCACCAATAACTGTTAGGTGAGGTGGTGAGCCAGTCGGTGAGACCGCACCATCCACTAAAAATCACTGATCACGGAGATTTTCACATCTTTACCAAGAAGTGTAGGGATCTGAGAAAATAGTGAGAGCCTAATTTATTTAAAAATAAAAATCCTAAATAAATTGGTTGAGTCTGATTACAAAATCTAACTAGAAACTTTTGACTCTCTACAGAAAACATGTCTGCCTCAAACTTCCTGATCAAAATTCTAGACACTCATAGACTGACTGGACCTAATTTCAAGGACTGATTAAGGAACTACAAAATTATTCTGGGTTCCAAAAAATTGACTCATATCTTGGACCAGGATCCACCTGCCATACCAGCACGTCCGACTGCTGAACAGAGAGCGTCTCTGAAAAAGTGGATGGATGATGATAACAAAGCAAGGTACTACATGTTGGATGTAATGTCTGATGACTTGCAGCGCCAACATGAGAATATTTTGACTATCCGTGAAATGTTGGCTCACCTGCAAGAGTTGTTTGGTGAACAGAGTCGCGTGGCCAAATATCAAGTCTGTCAAAGACTTTTTAAGGCCAAGATGCGTGATGGGCAGTCAGTCCAAGATCATTATTTGACAATGATCAAGGATCTTGAGGAACTTGAGAAGCTCAGTATCATCTTAGACAAGGATTTTAGATTGATGTGATCCTTCAGTCCTTGTCCGATGCATATGGTCAGTTCATCATGAACTTTCATATGCATAAGATGTAGTGTACCTTGGCCGAGTTAATGAACATACTGGTTACGGCTGAGCTTTCTATGAAGGGTTCAAAAGGCTCAGTTCTTACTGTGGAGCAGATTTCTTCCAAGAGAAAGTCTTTTGGAAAGAAAAAGAAGTCTGCGAAGAAGCAGAAGGTGGATGGGAAGAAGAGGAAGCAGAACTGTCCTCAGTACCTGGCCACCCTAAAGAATAAGAAGGATGGTCCTTCTGGAGGTATGCTAATTTTAGAATCTAATCTTACAGTTTTTCTGTATCCAGTTGGGTGCTTGACTCTGATTCTAGTGCTCATTTGTGCACTTCTATGCAGGGTCTTGAAGAGAGCAGGAGGCTGAGGGATGGGGAGATGATCCTACGCATCGGGAACGAGCAAGAGTTGCTGTCGTGACCGTGGAAACTACCCTCTGCGATTACCGTTAGGATTAATTTAGTTTTAAGAGACTGTTATTATGTGCCTGCAGCAAGCAAAAATTTGATTTCTGTTTCATGTTTAGCACAAGAAGGCTATGTGATTAGCTTTCATAAGGACCATTGTAATATTTTTTATGAAATAATAAAGTTGCAGATAATTTTTTATTAACGATCTCTATCAGCTACATATTGATGTATCTGTATTTAATATTGAGCAAACTGTGAATACCATAGGAATTAAAAGGCCTAGAGATAGTCTAAATGATAGGTATCTGTGGCACCTAAGGCTAGGTCATATAGTGGAAGATAGGGTTAACAAATTGGAAAATTCGCACTATTGAGTCTGTTGACTTTCGAGTCATATCCAGTTTGTGAATCATGCCTTTAAGGCAAAATGATCAAGCTTCATTTTGTGGGACATGGGGAAAGGCCACAGACCTACTTGCCCTAGTACATACAGATGTGTGCGGCCCATTTGATGTGCCGGCTAGAGACAACTACGTCTACTTCATTACTTTTACTGATGATATGTCTAAGTACGGGTATGTATTTCTAATAAACACAAGTCTGGAGCTTTTGAAAGGTTTAAAGAATTCAGACATGAGGTAGAAAAACAAACAGGAAAGCCCATTAAGGTTCTTCGATCAGATCGAGGAGGTGAATACCTTAGTCGGGAGTTCTCCTAGACTATCTTAAGGACAATGACATAGTCTCTCAATGGACTCCACCTGGAACCCTCAACTCACTGGGGTTTCAGAATGGAGAAATCGACCCTATTAGATATGGTCCGTTCATGATGAGCTTCACGGACCTCCCTGAATTTTTTTGAGGATATTGTCTCATGACAGCAATTTATGTATTGAATAGGATTTTCTCTAAAATCGTTCCTACCACACCGTATGAGATATGGCATGGTAAGAAGCCAAGTCTGAATCATCTCAGAATTTGGGTTGTCTAGCTCATGTCAAGAGACAACAGGCGGATAAGTTAGAGTTCAGATCTTTTAGAGCTCGATTTATAGGATATCCTAAAGAGTCATTAGGATACTATTTCTATATTTCGGAAGACCACAATGTGATTGTGAGTTGAAATACTATTTTTCTTGAAAATCAGTTTATTCAAGATGGTGGCATCGGAAGAATATTAAGCTCAAGGAGAATGTCTTTCAAGAGCAACGAGCTCAAGAACCTGAGGAATCTAATCAATCAAACCAGTCCTAACACAACCTCTTCCACCTCGTAGATCGACTAGGATTTTTCGTCCTCCTGAAAGGTACTTAGGTACCATACAAGAGGAAGTAGAGGAAATATTCTCACGGAAAATGGGGCTCGTGGTGATGACCCCATGATTATGATGAGGCGATATTAGATATCGACTCCGAGAAATTGTTAGCGGCAATGAGATCAGAAATTGACTCGATGCACTCAAACCAAGTCTGGACCTTGGTAGATCCACCTGAAGGTATTGTACCTATTAGGTGTAAATAGATCTTCAAGAGAAAGATAGGTGCAGATGGAAATGTGGAGACATTCAAGGCTAGGCTCGTAGCGAAAGGTTATAGTCAGCGCGAAGGCATTGACTATCAGGATACCTTTTCGCCCGTAGCCATGCTAAAATCCATCCGTACATTGCTTGCTATTGTAGCCTATTTCGATTATGAAATATGGCAGATGGACGTGAAAACGGCATTCTTAAATGGACATCTTGAGGAAGATATCTATATGGAACAGCCACTTGATTTCACATCCAGTGATGATGATCACAAGATCTGCAAGCTGCAAAGGTCCATTTATGGACTTAAGCAAGCATCTCGGAGTTGGAATACTCGTTTCAATGATGTCATCAAAATGTTTGGTTTCATCAAGAACGAGGAGGAACCATGTGTGTTCAAAAAGGTCAGTGAGAGCGCAGTTATCTTTCTCGTATTGTACGTAGATGACATCTTCCTAATTGAGAATGATATTCTCATGTTGACCTCAAAGTATGGTTGTCTAAGGAGTTCTCTATGAAAGATCTAGGAGAGCATCATTTATACTGGGTATTAAGGTCTATAAAGATAGACCAAATAGGATGCTCGGACTTTCACAGAAGATGTACATAGAGGAGGTGCTAAAAAGGTTTAGCATGAAAAACTCCAAAAGAGGTTTATTACCTTTTAGACATGGCATTCATCTCTCCAAGAAGATGTGCCCTAGCACACCTGAGGAGATTGAACGCATGAGCAAGATCCCTTATGCTTCGGCAATAGAAAGCCTCATGTATGCCATGCTATGTACACGACCTGATATAGCCCATGCTGTGAGTGTCACAAGCAGATATCAGTCGAATCTAGATGAAGAGCACTGGACTTCTGTGAAATATATCCTTAAGTACTTGAGAAGGACTAAGGATATGTTTTTAGTCTTTGAAAATGGAGAACTCCAGATTCAGGGATATACAGACTCGACTTTATGTCTGATATAGATGATCGAAAGTCGACATCTGGGAGTCTGTTCATTTGCAATGGTGGTGCAGTTAGCTGAAAGAGTTTCAAGCAGACGGTGATTGCTGATTCCACCATGGAGGCAGAGTACATTGCTGCATCAGAAGCTGCGAAGGAGACATTCTGATATAAAAAGTTTGCCACAGAGCTTGGAGTGATGTCATCGGATGTCATACCTCTTTACTGCGATAATAATGGCGCCATAGCCCTAGCTAAGGAGCCAAGGTCTCACCAAAAGTCCAAGCACATTGAGTGACGATTCCATTTGATCCGTGATTACCTCGAAAAGGTTATATCGAGGTCAAGAGAGTCAACTCCACAGATAATGTGGCAGACCCGCTGACTAAGCCATTAGGCCAACAGAAGATCCAAGCCAACATTGAGAAGATGAGACTTAGATATGTAGCCAATTGGCATTAAGTCGTGGGAGTTTGTTAAATGTGTGCCCTAGATGCCAGATTGGCTGACACATTCCCGTACAGATCTAAGGGCAAATTTATAATTTTGACTATAAATGAATAAAAGGTTATTTTTCTATCATATTTTGTACATTGTATCTGTGATACATCCTTTGAGTTAGTGGAATATGAATTCATATTTTCAAGAGTTGAAAATTTAAAGCATGAATTTACATAACTAACTCATAAACAGCTCCTGACCATAAAATCATCACGAGGATGGTGATCGATCCGGAAGGTTGGTGTACGATCGCTTCCTTAGAGTAGATGTGTCTTGAGTCTACGGTGTGGAGACATCGGAGTGAGAGTACAGGTATTGTTGAGAATGAGAGTACTAAGCGTGACCACTTCGAGCAGTCATAAGAAGTCTACCTTCTCGTCAATGACTAGCTCGATGCTGCAGTTGTTTGTCTAGTTCTTTGACCTGAGGTGCATCGACAGTTCATCTTGAGTGTGTTATAGTTTGACTACACCATAACTCGATCTCCTAGCCATTCAGAATCCTGAGGTGTATGTTGGCTGTAGCATATTCATTGTAGAAACTAGGTCGCACCAAGATGGGATCTATCAACCTCGATAGATGAGAGTAGTCCTATGATAATTGAAAAATCGAGTTCTTAAGCCCATGACCATGGCATAGTGAAATAATGGAAAAGAATTTTTCATTAAGATTTCACATCGGACTCGGATCGATCGATTAACTCATATGACGGATGTTGGATTTGACGAGTTCACCTTAACCTAATTCAGTCGGGACTCATGATAAAGGAACTCAATCACATAGGTAACTGCACCGAGAGGTTCATCTTCAATTCTGATGGGTTGCCACCACATACTGCTAGATGTCACTGATGGATTTTGGGAGCAATTAGAATGATATTGATGATCGATCATTCTAATTGTCTGAATCAGAAGAATTCTGGTCCATCGAAAGGAGTTTCGATGATGTTGATGATGAGATCACGACATGTCTCATTACCATACGAAATTGAATCTAACTGGGTCACACAAATAACAGTTAGGGTCTGGATGTCATCAATTGGGCTAACTCAATCGATTTGGGTTAGATCCAATTAGGTTCAAGGAAATCGTGCTAGCACACGATTGAGCCTAACTTTCTCCTCGTGTAATCTTTTCTATCTCTACTGAGCCAAATATGATTTGACTCACCCAGAGAATCTTAAGAAGATTTTTTCAATCTAAATGAAGCTTGTCCAGCTCAGAAAAGGCTTGTCTTAATTCATGAGATGAATTTAAGACAACACTTGCTAATTTCTAGCACCTGCCAATTTTATTTTAGGACATCTGTCAAAAGTTGACATATGGGTCTTAAACTGAAGGGGTTCATTGGAGGATTTTTGTGGAGTGTCCCCATGTCAAAATCCAATTGAATTAGATACCATAATCAGATTATGGTATGAGTCCAGTTGGATTAAAGTGGGCGCTGAAGCGAAAATTCAGTGCAGGGGCAAAATGGTAATTTTAAAACTTTTTCAAAATTACTATTTTATAGTAAAATTACTAATTAATCTCATTAATTAATACTAATTAACCCTATACTAAGATCTAAATATGATACAACAGCATACATTTAAATTTGAAATTCAAATTTGAAACAGTAAACTTTTTACTGTACTGTGTTCAGAACACATCACCTTTTGCGGATAGTCGATCACCACAATCTGATCATCATCGAGGAGCTCTGATCATCACATCACAGCCACATTAGTGTATGGCTCTGTGGATCATCCACACGAAGCTCCCGTCTGATCGACTCCTCACGAATGCTAGTTCGTGATTTCACCCTTTTGATGGCTGATGTTGATCGAACTCCTTCGATCGATGCGTGCTGACTCCTCGAATGCTTCGGAACATCTGCATGATTGGTTGAGAGGCTGATGGATCTCTCTCTGAAATTTGATGGACTCACGACACTCGTGGCACACCAATCTCACTTCCCGAACCCTAGATAGAAACCCTAGGGTACACACCAAAAACCCTGCACCCACTTCTCTCTCCTTTTTCTCTCCTCTCGGTAAATTTTGAACACTTCAAAATTTTTTCAAAACCTCCCCACGCCTCTTATTTCTTCTTTCTTTTTTTCCCACGCCCACTCCCTTTCTCATTTTATAAAACATCGCAAGAGATGTTGAAAGCGTGTGTGTGGATAAGAAGAGGTGGTTGCTCACTTGAATTCAAATCAAATTTGAATTCAAGTGCCAACCAATCTTATCCTCATCCATTTGTGCGAGAAAGAAGAGATGGCGTGGCCTTTTTTTTGTGCATGGAGACTTTCACGAGAAATCATTTCTCGTGTGGAATATGGGGCGCACAAAAGAGGATAAGCTGGCGTATGGTTATTTGGTTATCCATTCAAATTCAAAATCCCTTTGAATTTGGATGGATAACAAACCAAGTTAATCCAAATAATTGGCGCACAGAAACATGGGCATGAGAGAGCTTTGCGTGGGAGAAAATTCATGAGAAAATTTCTTCTCGTGAATTCAAATGGGCGCAAGGAAGTTGGGTGGTGCAGGAAATTTAAAACAAGGTGGTTTGATTCAAATTGAGCCAACCTAATTAAAATAGGTTAAGCACAATTAGACCAGATTAAACCCAACACAATTAGACTTAATTAGGCTCAATAAAATTCTAATCAAATTAGGAATTAACTAAACCAACCCCTGATCAAATCAGGGACTAAGCCACCTTAGCGATTAGATCAACACTTAACCTAATCGGGTCAATCCAAACTGAATCCAATTCAATTGGACTTGATCTAAAAATAATTACTCAATCAAATTGAGTTAATTAGCGATCAAATCATTAATTAAATCTCTCATAAATATTGAGTCCAAATCTGATGGATAATTAGGCATCAGAGACCATCGATATGAAACCCTGATCAAAGAGTTCAAATTTTAAATTCAAAATTTAAAATTCAAAATTTTGACCTCGGTACCCAAAATGTGTGGAACTCATGATCAGAGAATCCTAATTCTCAATCATAGAGTTCCAGACACATAAGACTCATAATCAGCCATCAGATCAGAAAGGAACCTCTAATGTGTGTGACCCCGCAGATTCGAACCTAAGCCGGTAGCACAGGAACCAATTCTGTACTAATCGAAGTGACCATCTAGCAATGATACCCACGATCGGATAGGTCGAATAGTCACAATTGCAACATTCAGAACCTACATGAATATGGTTACCGTATAATTCATCCCTTTCGACCCCTGTGTTTAGGACGACTCAGGATTAAACTGTCAACCCTGATGAGATCATCCGAATCATGCTCAACTCAATTAGTCCTGTGACTCCTCACTAGGACTACCCTGCCAAGATTTTGCTAAATTGAAACACAACTATACACAGCTCCTAAACTGGAGTGGTCAATCCCATCTTGACACACGCACCGACAAGTTAAGTACTTGACTACACCCAGCAGCCTTCCGTCACTGAATTAGAAATTCAGGTAGTCCAGTGCCTAAGTGCAGTGAGTTGCTTGCAAGTCACCGTGATGGTCTCAGGTCGGAGGGACATTTATACCCATATCCCATCGGAGTAAATCTTGATAGCAGAAATAGCTCCGGAGTCGGTCACGTTCAGTGCAGATGTACCATTACATCTCATCTGTATGCCATACCAGTGTCTCCACACTCCTTGGTTATGAGGACAACCAACCCATATGGCACACAATGATCTATGCTCGATAAACGTTGTCATCCTTGGTAACAACGTATCATTTAGTCCGAACAGGTTTAAGGACTAAGTGACAAATCCTCCTTTATTAAGTCTAAATAGTCCTAAGGACTTCACCACAACACAGGAGTTCATTAGAAGATTAAACATTTGTGATGAAAAAATACCAAAATAATTTTTATTTATTTATAATTCATGTACTAATACAAAAGGAGCACAACCATCAATAGACTGACGATTGCTTTTGACACTATTCCCAACACCCCAAATGGATAAGAACCAAAGAGTCCTGATAAACATAGACTCTTTGGCGCCACTTTGCTTGAGCTTATCCAATGTTGGTGCCAACTTAGAGAGAGAGTGGGAATTTTTATCTGATGTAATCAGATGATATCACTCCATCAATCAAATTTTTTCAAAATTTATTAAATTTTTTGATTGGTTGAATGATGTGGCATTGCGCAGCATACAGGGTTTATATAAACCCTGCTGCGCCTAGGGTTTCGTGGAAGAAATTATTTTATACACAAAACCCAATAGTTGCTGCCCCCTCCCTCTCCTCTATGTCCTCCTACTCTCCTTCCTCCCCTCTTCACATCCAAAAAGTTGGACGTCCATCTGGCAAAGATCCAAGGCGTGGTGACGCCTGGAACAGAAGGCTGCAGGACATCTTCGACAGGCTGCTGCTCCAACTTCAGAAGGAGTTCTGAAGTACTTTTAAATCAGATAAAGATCTAATTTTTAGAGCATAGATTCACGAGGAGAAGACGTTCTAGATCCTACCTGAGTGGATACCGGTAGAGGTCAGACGCTTGCGTGGCTACATCAGAACCTCGGCTGTGCAGAGATCATCCATAGGGTAATCAGATTACCCTTGAGGTACTTCTTCTTTCATCATAGATTTAGATTTAATTTTAGATTTTAAATATATAATAATAAAATTAGATCTAGAGAATTAGATCTGAAATACGTAGGATAATTTTTTTTTTTAAATTATTTCATCCCAGATTTGATGAAATCTAGAAGATCCTATGCGAAGAAAATGTTTCTCCTCCTTCTCTAGTGAACCACCCATCAATGAATTTTTTTTTAATGAGCAGCTCATGTCCGTATCCATTGAACAATGACATGTCGATATTGTCAACTATTTAGCCATTGATAAAGTTTCTTCTTACTGGATCACTCAAGACAGACACAAATTCTTTATCTAAGTGAAGTATTTCATCTGAGATGATCCATATCTTTTTAAGCAGTGTTCTAATCAAATCATTAGAAGGTGTGTCCCGGATAATGAGGTTAGAATCATTTTATCTTTGTGTCATGACTAAGCATGTGGTGGTCACTTTGCGTCCAAAAAAATAGCTACCAAAGTCCTCTAATGTGGATTCTATTGGTCTAATTTATTTAAGGATGCACACGAGTATTGTAGAAGTTATGCTCAATGCTAACAAATGAGGCAAACCACCAAGAGAGACATGATGCCACTCAACCCAATCTTGGTGGTTGAAATTTTTGATGTTTGGGGGATCAATTTTATGAGTCCATTTTCAAACTCATTTGGAAATAAATACATTTTAGTAACTGTCGACTATATCTCAAAGTAGATAGAAGCTATTTTCTGTAGATCTACAGATAGCAAAGTAGTTATAAAATTTTTGAAAGAAAATATTTTCTCCCATTTTGACACTCTTAGAGTAATCATTAGTGATCGAGGGATACAATTTTGCAACCGACCCTTTGTCATATTAATAAAAAATATAATATTACTCACAAGTTGGCCATACTTTATCACCCTCAAACTAGTGGGTAGGTAGAAATGTCCAACAGACAAATCAAACAAATCCTGGAGAAGACTGATAATACCAATAGAAATGACTGGTCTTTGAAAATAGTTGATGCACTATGGGTATACCGAACTATTTTCAAGACCAACTTAGGAATGTCTTCCTATAGGATTATATTTGAAAAACCTTACAACTTACCTGTTGAGCTAAAACACAAAGCCATGTGGGCTATTAAAATATTAAACATGGACTTGGACGTAGCTGGAAACCATAGAAAGCTTCAAATTAATGAATTAGAAGAATTTAGAAATGAAGCTTACGAGAATGCTAGGGTGTATAAGGAACGAACCAAAGTATTCCATGATCAAGCAATTATGAGAAAATCTTTTATTCTTGGATTAAAAAGTTTTCTTATACAATTCTAAATTACATCTATTTTCTGAAAAATTTAGGTTTAGATGGATAGGACCATTCTTAGTTAAAGAAGTCTTCCACATGGAGCTGTAGAAATTGAAAATCCAAGCAATGGTGCTGTAATTAAAGTTAATGGTCAAAGATTAAAATCATTCTTGGAACTGTCCAAAGAATCTATTAACGAAGCCATGATTCTTTATGAGCTACTTATCTCGATTAATTTATTTTCAATGGTTAGTCTGCCTGAAGATATTAAACTTAGCACTTCTGGGAGGCAACCCAATTTTTTAAACTAATCTTTTTTCTATTGAATAAACAGAGATACCCATTGTCAGGCTTCGGACTTTCAAGCCAACATCACACCAGATCACCTTCAATATAGAACACATATTCATCAGGTGACATCTTTCTTTTTTCTTTTTGTATTGTATTTTCTTTCCTCCTTCATTAGAGACAATGATATTTAAGTAGAGAGGTAAGACAAATCTTCTAAAAATATTTTTAAAAAATTTTAAAAAATATGTCTCTTGAAAATTTTTGAATTTTTTTTTTAAAAAGAGAGAAAAAGAAGATAGTGTGAAAGCTACCTTAGTTCATAAATTTTATTTGAGGGTGTATAGCAAATTAATTGAAATAAAATGATAAGAGAAATATATTTATCCTTTACAAGTCAGTACTCAAATGTTAAGTTAGTCATCACAAATACAAATACTGTTTTTAAATGTATTCTAAGGAAGTTTCTGATTGTCCTAACTACGAAATTTACTTTTGAAACTCAATATTTAGATAGCAATACTTGTTAAACTTTTTGATTTTCAATTATATATCTATTTTTGTAAAGGAGGATCTTAACGAAATATTGTCACAAAAATACTTATATTGCATCGCTAAAGGATTAGCAATGAATAAATTAGGGTGCGATAAGTACATAAATATGATTAAAAAATATTAATTTATAAATTAAATAATTTTTATTTTTTAGAATTAATATTTTTTATATATTTTTTAAAAAAATATATATCAACACAAAAGATCTGATCTGTAGATTTATAGAAATCAAATGAGATCAAAAATAAAATTAAAATGGATTCAAAAATAAGTACAGAGCCGTCCCATCTTGTGGTCCACCAACTTCATTACCCAAGTGCATTTAAACAGAAAGGGACCCATTAGGAATTAAAGAGGTGGCCGAGCCTTTGGGCTCACGTGGAAGTTGGCCTGCCGAAGGGAAGTGGCATCACGGTGGTTCTCGCGCGCTACAAAGACAAAAGAAGCGGTTTCGTGCAAACGATCACGGCCTGGGCTTCAATGAGTGGTAACCAAGACATTAAAAGGTGGGGTCCGTTGCATTTAATGCATGAAGTTGGGCATTGCTGGTTTTGTGTGGGTGCTGAACTTGGTGGGAAGTGCTGGGCGTGGATGAATCGTGATCCGAGGCTGGGACACGCGGAAAGAAAAGGAAAGGAATGGATGCGCAAAGGACGCACGCGACGAGATTTTTTTTAATTTTTAAAATAAAATAAATCCTAACCATTAAAATTTTTCTTTCATTAGTCCTACGTCTGGAAAAAAAAAAAATCTTTTCTCCCAAAAAATCTATAAAAAATTCCACATATCTCCTCTTAAAGAGGGGAGAATCTTTTCTCAAACTTTAGTATTTATAGATTTTGTTCTATCCAAAATTTTATCTCCATTCTTCCTTGATCTTTAAACCCCTTGTTCCTATTTTCTTCCATCTTTCCAACATACGAGAAGAAAAATCAACCAGAGAGAGATTGGCTCAAAGTCATGAGAGAGAAATCAGATTCTGTGGGACAGTTTTGTTTTATTTTTATTTTTCTGTTCCAACTCCAAGCCTCATTAAGACTTAGGAGTTAAATATTTTGTATCAAAATTTCTATTCAGCAATAAATAGTTTTTATTTTCTTTCAATAATAATTTCTATAATTTAAATTTTCATAGTATAATAGTCTAAATTTTTATATCTGTTATTTTAATTCTGTAATATTTAATTTCTGTAAGTTAAATTCCAGCAAGTAGCATAGAATTTTATTTTTTTTTCGGATTTTAAATCAAACAATGTCTGGCTAAGCAATCCCTTTGAAGTTTGCGATGAAGCTAGACCATAAATAGAAGCCTTTTTCTATAAATTTTTTTTATACTTTTAATTTTTAAGAGTCCTTCTTCCTTCATCTCTCTTACCAGGAGACTTGATGGGCTATAGTTGGATCAGAATCCCTTCATAGTCCACACTTGATTCAGAGCAATATGCTTATTTTAATCCATACAAGACTTTATTTAATTTGAAAATATTATTTAAAAAAAGTATGACTTTCAAAATCAGGAAGTTGTTCAACATACACCTCCTCTACAATATATCCATTCAAAATATATTTTTAATATCTATTTGATAAAATTTGAAATTCATATCGTAAATAAATGTAAATAGTAATTTAATAGCTTCTAATCTAGCAACAGAGGCAAAAGTTTCATCAAGATCAATTCTTTTTTCTTGAATATAATCTTTTGCAAGTACTCTAGCATTATTTCTTCTAATTACTCCACTTTCATCTAATTAATTTCTATATACCTATTTGATTTTAATTAAAAGTCTACTTACTAAGGTCCAAAATTTATTTCTTTCAAATTGATTTAATTTTCTTATATTATCATAATCCAATTTGGATCTTTTTCACTTTCTTCAATAGATTTAGATTTTATTTGAGAAACAAAAGCCAAATGATTCTCAATATTTTTTAACGATGATCAAGTTCTTATCTCTTGGGATGGATCACCAATGATAAGGTCTTTTGGATGTCTATAGGTATACCTCCACTTTTTAGATAAGTTCTTATGATGTCTTTGAACTTTTTTATGGTTTTCTTCATCATCCTCCTTGTAATCTTTTTCGTCATTTTGTGCCAAAACTTCTTTCAAGATTAGATCTTCCATTCTTTTGTTTAGAGTTCATGCATTATCATCGATAATATCTTCTTTTCTCAAAGAAAAGTCATTAGTTTCATTTAATACAATATGAATAGATTCTTCAACAATCAAGGTTCTATTGTTGAAGACTCTATATATCTTACTAGATGAAGAGTATCCCAAAAAGATTTTTTTATACGACATAATATCAAATTTATTAATTTTATCTTTTTCATTATTTGAAACAAAACATCGATAACTAAAAATATGAAAATAGTTAATGATTGATTTTCTTTCTTTCGAAAGCTCATAAAAGGTTTTCATTAAAATCAGATGGATCAAAGCATGATTCAAAATATAATATGCTGTGTTAATTACTTTCATCTAAAAATATCTTGAAAGATTATTTTTATACAATATGGCATGGATCCTTCTTTCTAAAGTTCTTTTCTTTCATTACCCTATTTTGTTGAGGTATTCTAGATAAAAAAATATTATGATCCATTATTTTTTTATTACAAAAGCTTTTAAATTACTGATTTCAAATTTGATTCTATGATCACTTCTTATATAAACTAAAATAGAGTTCTTCTTATTTAAAATCATCAAGATCCACCATATAGATATTTCTATATCTATGTCCAATGAGCATAATGCCATTGTCATTAGGACTAGAAATAATGCACATTAATAATTCAAATGCAACTTTAAAATTTTTATCATATAATTGATTAATACTTAGCAAATTATGTTTCAATCTATCTACAAGTAAAATATTTTCAATATAGGTAGAGGGAGTGATACTAATGTTACCAATCTCAATGATGCATTTTAGAAAAATCCTGACTGCACCTGTCACGAACCCCTGGATCTTCTGCATATATTTGAGGAGATCTGCGATAGATCCAGACTCTTTGAAGACAGCAGACATCGATCCACTACCTGGATCTATGATGGGGTGCCTCCCTCCTAGGGCTTAAGGGAGGCACCCCCATTTCCCTAGGGATTCTTCAAGGAACCTGGGGCGGCAACACTAGAGAAAGATAGAAGAGAGATTGAGAGAGAGAAAAGATCTGTATTCCACTGTATCTTGAAATCCTAATACAACCTTTGTATATATATACATAGCCAATAGACCTGACCAAAAATTTTCTGGTTAAACCCATACATGAAAGCACTCATCGAACCCATATACACCCATGTCTCACATGCTCTCATCCGTTGGACTTAATCCCAGTCCAAATACTGAGTTAGCCCCTTTAAGACCTATTAAATCGGGATTTAAGACCGTAGGATCAAAATCCAATCATAGATCCAAATAGAAAATCCATGCTGCTCTGCCTGCGACACTGAGTCGGTTCAGTCTCAGACTGAGTCGACTAATCTGGACTGAGTCGACTCAGACTGGCACTGAGTCGACTAACCTACGTACCGTATTAGCTCTTTTGAGAAGCTTATTTTCTATTTTTTTGAGATATAGTCGACCCAGACTGGGACTGGATCGATCCACCTGCAACTTAGTCGATCCAATCTCAGTCTAAGCCGATTAACATCATGAATCTGCTCGTTCCTCCGCAGCTTCAGTCATAGCTTTGATTCTTTGCTCTATCTTATGTCTTCAGATATCCGAAGCCCCAACCATGCCTCTCGAAGTCTTCGTCGTCTGAACCTTGAGCCCATGGAGAGATACACACTGCTTCCATCTTAGGACTACTCCTGTCCTAGCCCTAGGACCCAAACTATTCTTAGCCTTCTAAGCCAATACCCTGACTCCTCTTGTGCCCTCCCAAGATTTAAGAGCACCACAACAACTCCTACAATCTCCACCTTGGTGTGCCCAAGCCTTGACAAATCTGACAATGTTCTTTTACACGCTCCCGCTATCGTTACATGCCCTGACAGCCCTTTTGTGAAAATCCTTGCCATCGCCAAATCTTTTTAGCTTCTGCATGCCCTTAGAGACCTTTTGGGATGATCGCCTCCATAGCTAAAGACCCTGGCTTGCTCCTCAGCACCATCCTAAAAATTATAGATTCCTTCTACTAAGCAGCTGCATCACCTGTCCTAGGCTTTTCTAGAGAAAACTGCAGTGTTCTTAAACTAGCATTCGCTGCACCTAATGCATGTGACATGATCTCCTCAGAGCCAACACTGCTCTGAACTCATGCCAAATTCTTCTCCACCTGTGAAGCCACCACTATCCGATGCTCCACCTATATCCGAAGTCCATCTGATGCCATAGAATATGACTCTGTAATCGAGTCACCCGAGGTCAACCATCCAACACTGCACTGCTGTGCCTGCCATTGCACCTCGATTACCGTCGCTGCCTCTTCGGACCCTCCGCACTTCACAGACCCATCAGAAGCCGTCTCAGATACACCACACCCCACGGGCTCCTTTGAAATCCAAGAACTCATCCAACTCTTCACTTCAGCGATTGAATCCTAGAAAATTCCACCCTAGCCATTATCCCCTTCTACTCCTACAAAAGATAAAACATGATCCAAGATCAGCCATCCAACCCTATCCTACTGGACCTCCACCACCACTACTTCCATTTCAGATACCTCCACATCCCGTGGGAACCTCCGAAACTACCAGAGGACCTCTTCTTGAACCCACTGTGAAGCTCCATGGATCAACCATCTCCATCCCCCAAGGCTTCGCAAATCATTGCTCTAGTTGAACCACTGAATGTATCTTCGACTATTTCTCCACCTTCCTACACCCGAAGGTTAAGTCACTTCTTCAGCTTGCCCTTGACATTACCCCTTAGGTGAACTCTCCTTATCTACCAAACACCCCCATACTTTCCTTCTCCCAGAGATCCCTATCGTCTAACCGCCATACACCCCAGTCTTTCCACCAAGACCGCCTCGAACCAAAGTTGGATCAACAAATCATGCACCCAAACCTTCCATCCTAGGATCATCCCTTTCCGTCAATCCTTTACCTCCACCTTCAACCCACTACTCCCAGTTGGCCAAACTACAGCAAAAATGAAAGTACATCCGAGACATACCATAGAATAGGTATGCAGATTTTTGATTTCACCTTGTATGACTTCTTTTCATTTTCACATTCCATCAGGCTCCGATACCAATTGTTAAAAAATTCTGACTGCACCTGTCAGGAACTCTTGGATCTTTTACATGTACCTGAGGAGATCTGCAATAAATTCAGACTCTCTGAAGGTAGCGACCATCGATCCACTACTTGGATCTGTGGTGGGGTGCCTTCCTCCTAGGGCTTGAGGGAGGCGCCCCCCTTTCTCTAGGGATTCTTCAAGGAACCTGGGGTGGCAAACTAGAGAAAGAGAGAAGAGAGATTGAGGGAGAAAAGATCTGTATTCTACTGTATCTTGAAATTCTAATACAACCTATGTATACATATACATAGCCAATAAGCCCGACCAAAAACTTTCCTAGCTGAACCCATACATGAAAGCACTATTGAGTCCATGTACACCCATGTCTCATATCTCTCATCCTTTAGATTTAATCTTAGTCCAAATCCTGAGTTAGCCCCCTTATGACCTATCAAATCAGGCCTTAAGATCCTAGGATCAAAATTCAATCCTAGACCCAAACAGAAAATTCGTGCTGCTCTGTCCGTGACATTAAGTCGGCTCAATCTCAGACTGAGTCGACTAATTTAGACTAGTCGACTCAGACTGACACTGAGTCGACTAACCTATGTACTGTGTCAGTTTTTTTGAGAAGTATATTTTTATTTTTCTAAAATAGTGATCCAGACTGGAATTGGGTCGATTCACCTGTGATTAGTCGATCTAGTCTCAGTCTGAGCCGACTAACACCTTAAATCTGCTCGTTCCTCTGTAGCTTAGTCCTGACTTTAGTTCTTTGCTCCATCTTGTGTCTCCAGATATCCGAAGCCCCAACCATGCCCTCGAAGTCCTCATCGTCTAAACCTCAAGTTCGTGGAGAGCTATGCACTGCCTCCACCTTAGACCATTCTGTCTTAGTCCTAGGACTCAAACCATCCTAGCCTCCCATAGCCAACACCTTGACTCCTCCTGTGGCCTCCCAAGCTTGGGAGCATCACACCAACTCCTACAATGCATTTTTTGTCGTTATTGCCAAAGATCATCACTGCTCCTTCCTTTGCTTTAAAGATAATAAATTGTATCTTATCGCCCATCATATGCTTGAATAGCCACTATCAAGATATCGTTTTCTTTTTCTTTTATTGGCTACAAGATACATCTATAAGAAAAGCTCAATTGTAATTTTAGATATCCAAGCTTTCTTGATTCTTTGAGGTTAGTTACAGTGGTTCTTTTGAAATCCAAATTTTTTTAACCTTATTGTTATTTAATTTTTAAAGTCATAAGAGTATGCTTTATGTCCTAATTCATGACAACAATAACAAGAAATATTTGAAGATGCATTGGATGAAAAATTAACAAAGAAATTCTTCAAAAATTTCTATCTCTTATGGGGGTTAAAATCAAGTCAGCTTTGTTAAAAAAAGCTCTTTGACCACTCAAAATATATATAGTTTTTTAAGCTACAACAAATTTATCAACAATGAATTTTAATTTTTCAAAATTTGATTTTCTTTGAGCAAAAAATCCTTTTCTTTTAGAAGGTTCTCCTTTACTTCAATCAAAGCATGTTGTATTTTTTAAGTTCCTTATTCTTCAAACCAACTTTTTTGAATTCATCCAAAAGATCATAAAATATATCATGCAACTTATCAAAAGTAAATTCAAACTTTGTTTTAGAAGTTACTCCTCTTCTTGTGCCATGAGATATAGTTTAGCCTTCTATTGACTTTCCTTATTAGAGCTCGAATCATCACCATCGCTCCTAGTGGTCAACATTGCTTTCTTTTTTATCTTGTTTATGGATTTTTTGAGGAATGAAAAGTCAATTTTAAAATATCTGAACTTTTTGCATTCATAGTATACAAGCTACTCCTTTTGCTTCTCCTTTCCCTTCTTCTTGCTTGGCTCACCCTTTAAAAACGACTTTCTTTTAAAATTTTATTTTATTTTTCTCATAAATCTTTTGAATCTTCAGGTATTGAGAGCCATATCTTCATTTTCTTCTCCTCTTTTGATTCTTCATTATCTTCCTCATTTCAACAATGGATTTAAGGGCTATAGGTTTCCTTTTCTTAGCTTCCTTGTCACTATTATGCTTCATGGTAAACTTATGAGTTATGAGAGATTTAAGGGCTATAGCTTCCTTTTCTTAGCTTCCTTTTCTTAGCATTGAGGTCCTTGATTTTTTGAATAGCTGTAATTTTTACCTCCTAAGCTCTTGAAAATGATCTGAGGATTTTTTTATACAAGTTCACTATTAAAATAAGATTTTTCTAAGCTTTTAAGATCATTAATAATATCTATGAACTTAGTAAATATATGAGTAATTCATTCATTTTGTTCCATCTTAAATAATTCATATTTATGAACAAGTATATTAACTTTAGATTCTTTTACTTAATTGGTACCCTCATGGGTAACCTTTAATCTATCTTATATTTTTTTAGCACAAATACAAATAGAAATCTTATTGAATTTATTAGCATCTAAAGAATAATAAAGAACATTCATAGTTTTAGCATTCAATGGAACCATTCTTTTATCTAAGTCATCATAATCTTCTTCGGTTTGGGTGTAACAATCACATTTATTATAATTGTGTGTGTGAGCCATTGATTATAATACTCCAAAAATTAGAATCAATACTTGAATAAATATGTGGATGCGTACTTTCTAAAAAATATAATTTATGCTATTAAATAAAGATGGTCTACTTATGGATTGCCCTTTGATAAGAAACGCATCAATTTGGACTGCCATTTGATCTTTGACTCTTGTTCATTAGATCAAATCGAATTGAGTACCAAGCTCTAATACCACTTGTTGCCAGAGAGATAATATAAAAGGGTGGTAAATTAGATTTTTTCAAAAATTTAAAATTTACTGTGCATAAACTTCAGAGTACATGAAGTATGGTGAGAGAATACTAAATGAAGGATGTTGAAACAAATAAGCAAATAGAAAACAATACAAATAAATGAGAAGCCACACACAAACATAAGAATTTATAGTAGGTCGATGCAATCTTAGCACCTATATCCACTCTCTAAGACTTTCTAAAAATTTTACTTAATCTCTACATAGATTACAGTAAAAGATTATTTTTTGGACTCATAATCTAAATCTGATTGATTTTTTTTATGAAAATTAACTAAAAGTACTTCCCAAAGTCTCTCATAAGCTTTCTCAACAAACTCAATCTAATTTCAGGCTTGGATAGGTCTTTTTCAAATTTTTAATCCCAATTAAAATTTGCTTATAGTAGAAAATAAGAAATATAATTGTAAACACAATAAAAGCTACTAAAAGAATAAATAAAAGTCGATGAAGCTCTTTAGAGAACTAGTTGAGGAAGCTCTGTAATCAATTCTTAGAAGAACTCTTTGAATGCTTCAAAATTTTTAAGAAATTGATAGCTTTTTAGCTCTCTTGAATGCTCAATAAATATTCTTGGGCTCTCACTTGATTTTCTCTTTTTTTTCTTTCTCTCTTTGCTCTTAATTAAGTTTGGAAGCCTTTAACTCCTCTAAAAAGGCTAAACTAGCCATTTCTAATCGTTGGGGATCAAAAATTAGCTATTGGAAACTATTTAAAAAAATTTGAATTTTTTGTAGAACTAATCATTTTGCTGTCAGCTGCTATCGAGTCTATTTGAGGCCAAATAAAGATCAACTTGAGTAACTATGAGTCAGCTCGCAGTTAATAGGTGTCAGGTCGAAGATTGTTTCATAAAAATACTTCTCTATCTTTTTTAAGAGAGTCGGTTTATAGTTAAATAGGAGTTGGCTTGAGGTTTGATACTGAAATTTTTCCATTCTATCTAATTGAGAGAGTCGACTCATAGTCAAATAGGGGTTAACTCCTAATATGTGCCATTTGAAAAATGCATGCAAGAGATGACTCTTTTAGATCTAAGGGTCGACTCTTAGTTTCTTTTTCACGATTTTTCATGATGTGGCTTCATCTAATCATCCTCTTTTGCTTGTAAAAATTATTAAATAATACATACTTTCCAAAAATAATTTTGCTTCCTGAAATTATCTACACAAAAACTTCGACAACTTATTAGTATCAAAATAAATACTCAAATATTTTATATTCATCAAAATCAATATTTGGGTCAAACTAGTACTTATAAGAAGCAACTGATATTGTATACAGGCAATGCCAAAACTGATTTCATGAGCATCCATGACCCCTGTATCATTTCTTGCATATTGAGAATTGATTTTGATGAGGAATTCTAGGTTTCACCATTGTTGCTGCAAAAATTTCAAAGCTCTCTTTGAATTATGAGACTAGTATGATATATCTAGCCCCATTTTTTGGCCCATCCCCACTGTTTTAAAACTTGGTGCATTTAGAAATATAGTGATAAGGTCGCATTTTTGTTGGATAAACTTTTATTAATTAATTTCCTTTGAACTTTATTCACAGTATCTTCTATTTTAATAAACTATGATGAGTAATGATTATCTACAATAAAATACATGGTTAACCAAGACCCCAAGAGGGTTAGCAAGCATTCGATCAGTCAGTAGAAATTCCAATATTATCTTACTTTTCTTTCAAAAGTCCCCTAATGTGATCATATTTTGTAGCAATATTCCAAAATTTTCTAGTATGCTCCTTACTCATCATGATGTGAATGATAACCGTATTATCACACCACAAAGCAATAGAATTTGTAGTAGAATTAATAAAAAGAATAAAATGCATAAATCTTCTTATCCATCTTGTTTCTTTTCTAGCTTTAGAGATAGCTAGATATTCAAATTCTGTCCTAAATAAAGTAACATGAGTTTGTTTTCTAAATGATCAGAGCAATAACAATAACACCAATAGTAAAAAATCCAACCCTAGCAAATTTAGAATCGGTTTTATTAGATGCTCAATTAGCATCATCATGACATTCTAAAATAATAGAGTTATAATCAAAACTAAACTATAATTCATAATATATGTCAAATATTTAAACCATCTATGAAGTTTCCTTCAATGATTAGAATTAGGATTATGAGTAAATCTACTAAGCAAATCAATAGCATAAGCAATTCAGGTCTAGTATTATTCACAACAGAATTAAACTTCCAATAATATTACCAATTGTTTTTGATGTATAGCATTAATGGTGTTATGAATTAAATGATGATGAGAATCAATCGAAGTAGGACTAGTCTTATAGTCAAAATGTTCTAATTTTTTAATAACTTTTCAATATAACATGATGGAGTGAGAGTGCATATACAATTTTTCTTAATCACCTTTATTCCTAATATCATATCAACATAGGAGCTAAATCTTTAATTTCATATTAGTACCAAAATAAGCAAAACATCAACATAAATAGCCATAAGAACTTTATAAGTATCATTAACTTCACTAAAAACACAATTTTTGGCTTTATTACTTTTAAAACCAAATTTTCTTTTACTATTGCCTAGGAGATTGTTTAAGACCAGAAAAAGACACATTCAATTTCTAAACTTCATATTCTAGGCCCTCCTCAAAGTACCCCTCATATAGAGTTGATTTTGGGCTAGTGTTGGGCATATAAAATATAAAATTTTAAGTAGGTCCAGCCTTAATCTTGACTAAAAATGAATATAGTATAGGGTCAAGGCCTAACCTATGATCAGCTTTACCCTCAGTAGTAGATGAACATAAATTTCTATGTTAATACCATTAAAAAAATATTTTTAACATCCACTTGGTGTACTTCAAATCAATAAATTGAAATAATAGCAAGTAATAGTTTAATAAAACTCATTTTAGAAATGAGAGAAAAACTTACAAAACAATCCAAGTCTTTCTTTACTTATAAGTGTTGACATCCAATCTTCACTATAAGAAAAGAGCATTTTTACGACAGAATTATTTGTGATTCAAATATTTTCATCACCACTAATTATATTTATGATAAAAAATAAAATTAATCATAAATAATCAAATATTTATGATAAAAATAATTTTTCATCGCAAATAGTTGCCTATCCGCGATAGAAAAATTATTCCATCGTAAATACATATTATTTACGATGAATCTTTTCATCAAAAATAATACATCATTTATTTTAATTTTAAATTTTTAAATATTTATGATAAAAATATTTTCATCATAAATAATTTAAGTATTTATGATGAAAAATATTTTTTCATCAGTAATAAGATTATTTCCAATGAAAATATTTTCATCATTAATATTTGAAAAAAAATAAAAAATTTAACAATTATAAATTATTTATGATGAAAATATTTTATCATAAATAATCAAGTATTTATGATGAAATTTTTTTATCATAAATACTTGATTATTTATGATAATAATATTTTCATCATAAATAGTTAAAAAAATCAAAAAATAAAAAAATAAAAAATTACTCATTATTTGTGATGAAAATTTTTTATCATAAATAAGTACTTTTTATAATAAAAAATAAATTTTATCATAAATACTTGATTATTTATGATAAAAATATTTTCATTGCCAATAGTTAAAAAAATCAAAAATTTAAAAAAAATCAAAAGTTGCTCATTATTTATGATGAAATTATTTTATCATAAATAAATAGTTTTTATGATGAAAATTTTATTTTCATCATAAATACTTAATTATTTATGATAAAAATATTTTTATTGCTAATATTTAAAAAAATTAATAATTTTAAAAAATTAAAAGTTGCTTATTATTTATGATAAAAATTTTATCATAAATAAATAGTTTTTATAATGAAATAAATTTTTATTATAAATACTTGATTATTTACAATAAAAATATTTTCATCATTAATATTTAAAAAAATTAATAATTAAAAAAATCAAAAGTTGCTTATTATTTATAATGAAAATTTTTCATCATAAATAATCAAGTATTTACAATAAAACTTTTATTTTTATCATAAATACTTTTATTTATGATGAAAATATTTTCATCATCAATATGTAAAAAAATTAAAAATTAAAAAAAATTATAAAATTTAAATTTTTAATTTTATATAAGGCAACTGCATCTATTTTTTGTAGTAACTGTATATATTTTTTGTCCTTTTATATGATAAAAAATTAAATGTGAGTTATGATCCAGACTGAACTTTTTGTATAAAAAAATCATATGAAAGTAGATGATATTCGTGGATTAGAACAAATTGATTCTTTTGAATAAAATAAGCTATATATTTATTTGTGACGTAAAATTTATCTATTCATCGCTGTCACTGTTATTAGTGATATCAATGAATCTTTCTGATGGAGTGTCTGCCTTAAGCTACATAAAAAGAGTCTCTTTTCATACAAAAACTATATAGTTAAATAGCACATTCTAGCATGCATGCAATATACGAGCTTTGATGCTCATATAATTTCTGACAATTTTGATGAATTTTTTAAGTTCGATCATCACATGCATGCAATATATGAGCTTCTGGATCTCTAACTTTATGTCCCTATCCTATCCTCCAAATTTCAATCTTGATAGATTTCTCTCACGATCTCAGAATCATCATGATATTCTCATACTCCAACTTTCAGAATGAGGACTCCAAGAAGAAGATGAGCTCTTTGGAGATCGAAGATCTCAAAGCTATCGATCTCTGATAGTACCTATTCCATTATGAAAGTCGAAGAGCTATTCTTATAATAATTATTAGCGACATAAATTAAACTTTTTATCATAATTATATTTTTTATGTATGTAATTTTTTTGAAAGAAAAAACTTTTTTGGAGAAAAAATCATAAATTAACTATTTATATAATTTTTTTTATTAATAAAAAATTAATTTTTTTGATTAAATTATTTTAAAAAATTTTAGATCAAAAATTTTTTAATTAAAAAAAATTAATTTTATTTTTCATCATGAATATTTTTTAATGTCATTTTTTTTGGTTAAATTTTTTGGATGAAAAATTTTTGTCTACCCAACTATTAACTTTATACTTCTTTAAAATCCACTTGCAACCTAAAATCATAGTACTGGGTGATAAATCCACTAATGTCCAAATATTCTTTTATGTCATAGATTTTATCTCATCATTCATGGCCATAACCTAGCATTGTGTGATGACTTAGGTTCAAAATATATTTCAGGATTTCATTTATTAGAAAAGTAAATATATCTGGCCCTAGGTCTTTTTAATCCCTTTTCTTTTATTACTTCTTAACTAAGGTTCGTTATGAGATTCTAAATTTGACTATTCTTGGTCAATTCTATTATATTGTTACTTTCAACTTGAATTTGTTCTACAATATCTTGAGATTCTTCTATTTCATTGGCTACATCATTTCCTAGTTCCAAAGAACTAGCATCTTTTTTAATTAGAATTTCAAAGAATTCAGCATGCATAGTTTCAAGTACAGAATTAGTACTCAAAAATCTATAAGTTTTACTATTTCTAGAATAACTAAGGAAAATGGATTTAATACCTTTAGAACCCAACTTAGGTCTGTTCTTTGATGAATGTTGTAGTGCCATTCACAAGCAAGTCAATGATAGTTAAGAGAAACTCATCCTTTGGACTAGCTTGTTCAGATCATGAAAATCAGTAAGTCATAATAGATTTATTCTTCTTGATGACTAGGACAACATTCACCATCCAGTCAAGGTAATAAATAACCTATAGGAATCCAACATGCAAATCATTACTTCCATCTTTAAAGCCAATTCTGGTTGTAGCTTTTTTAGTTTCCTCGAACTGGCCTAGGACCTGGTTTGATTAGGAGGCAATGTATTGCAATCTCTAGATGAAGGCTGCATATGGGAATAAGACTAGGCACAGACATCTTGGTTTGCATGCAAGAATGTGATCAAATCCTTGCTTTGTTGAGGAGTTAATTTCTATCTTCATCAACCTAGGATATTTTGAGTGTCTAGGGTTGACTTCTGTAGCGTCTTCAATAATGTGGTCCTTTGGTTGCTCTTGATCCTTAACTAGCTGCATAAACTTTGAGTCTTCATCATTATGTTCTACCTCCATAAGCTCAGAGGTCCTTGAGAGGGACCTCTTATTTTGAACCTATCAAGTATTACAGTACAACTACAAAATGAAGGGATGTAGAAGAAGAATCATATCATTTTTGGTGAATTTACAAATCCAATTTATGTGAAAATGGGAAATTCCTACATCTAACTTCCCTGGATAAGTGGTGGACTAAAAAAAGGAGAAAAGACAAAGAGCAAAATTTAAGATCAGTACATGATTCTTTAGTTACAACGGTTATCTAGAGCATATGGAAGGAGAGAAGCAAAAGAGTCTTCCAATTCCAAGCAAATGCCCCCATATTGGTGCTTAAGGAAGCTTTATTTTTATTTGAAAGTTGGACATCAATAACCTCCAAAACAAATAAGCCATAGTTCTTCGTGACACTAAAGGAAATACAAAGCACTGTAGACAAAATACTGGGGGTTCTAAGTGCAAGGTGAAGCTTGAAAAATATGTTTTTCCACAACCACAAAAAAAGAAAGAGGAGATGAGCCTATGCAAATGCTTGTAACCTAAGCAAGTACTTTCTAGTAAATATTGCATGAGCAACATAAACTACTTATTCTGTATGTAATTCCTAAGCTGACATGTATGCATTGTTGGGACCACATCCTCTAATGGTCCATAGCATGAACATTGTAAGTTCAACTTTTATCTTGCAATAAATTATCGGGTGGCATATGCCTCCTATTATCATCAAATCCAATTTATGAAGATGTTCTATTTCGGAAGAGAGAAAAGAATAAGAAAATGTGAAGCTTTTTGAAGAATTGCTTGGGGGAGGGGGGGTGTGCATGAAAATATTCCTCCCTAGCTAACCTTTATATTAATGGTTATATCACGAGTATTGCTTTAAGTACACTATCATTGTCCAAAACAACATTGTTCAAAATTTTAACTTAGGACATGTTTGGCTATTGTTGTGGGATTAGGCTAGAACTCTTATAAGATTTGTAGACTAAGCTATCCGTTTAAGCAATGACATTATATTAAGCACACTCCACCCAACCCAAATCCTATGGGGAGAAAAAAAAGACCTTCATAAGTCTTTTACATAAGGCATATTATACTCTTTATTTCGTTTTCTATTTTTATTTTTACTATTTGTATATTATTTTGGTTGATTTTCAAATAGCTATCCAATATATTTTTATGTTTACATTCAACACTATTTAATAAAATTCATTTGCTTTTTTATAAATTTCTTAACTTAACAAGCATTGCAAAATGCTCATTTGTCAGTAGATTACATTGTAAATCTTTAAATCATAATTAATATGATATTATGATACCCACAATATACATTATTAGATGTGTTATATTTTCTATTATAATATCTTTAATTCTATTGAGTATCAATCATATTATTTATTGTTCATTTAGATCATAGTTATTGATATTGACTTAAATCAAATATACTATTTGCTATTATTTTATATCATAAATATCATGGTTGGTCCATTTTCAAAAATATTATTCATTTCCATCAGGCCAATCCTTCGGTGCAAGAGCGGAATCACATTTCTTCAATTGAAGGAACGGTGATTCCGAATGAAATATTATTTTTCAATGGAGGGGCCAAAGCTGGAATTCTCTATTCCAATGCAGAATTATCTTAGTGAACCAAATTCAGCATAAGGTTATCTTTCCATATTAATCTTTTGATAGAACATTGTTGCACAATCATGGATTTTGATTAACTGGATTAGACAGATTCATTTCTTGATAGACACTTCAATTAGATGATCGGATGAAGGTGCACTAAACTAGACCTATGATTCCATCAGTTACCAAATACCACAATAAAGGGAAAACAGGTGTCCTCTGTTCCTTTTGCATGGGGTTGGCTTTACATGGTCAAGGCCAATATAGTTTCAGCTAAAGATCTATTTCAGAGAGAACATGGTTAGAGACCTGTACTACGTTATTTTCTCCTTGCTGCTGCTCAAACTTTGATAAAAGAAGAAATGAAAAACTTTTAGCTCTAATCTGAAAAGGTTTGTGCTACACCTCCTTGTATTTTGTATACCAAAGAAGTCTATCCACTACTGTCCAATCCACTCCTCACTGAGAATTACAAGTACAGTCATCAGAATTTTCAATTGTCTTCTTTTCTCAGGCATAAGATCTATCATCTGAAACTAGATTAAATATACTCCCTATTTATGGCTTACATGAATATTTTTTTAAAAATATATAAATCAGATGAATCTTGATACCACATCTAGCTAGTAAATTTATCATCTCACTAGAAAACTATCATACTTGACCTATAGTGTGTATCACCGGCCCATAGGAACAATTTGAATATAACTCATTTAAGCTGGTTGCTATTTGCAGAACCTTTCCTCCCACTCACAATAAGGATTTCATTTCTTCTTGGAGTGGCCAAGAACACGTAAATGATATTGAAGAAAATTTTCCCATAATTGTGCTAGTAAAGTCCACATTTAAATTCAATGACAAACAAACAAAATGATGATGTCCCAAAATCTTTAGATCTATTGTCACAGATCCCAACCAAAAAGGAAAAGTAAAAATTATCTACTTTTAACTAAATGAAAAGATTGTACTCTATATGTTAAGTGGCAAGTATAGGAGTTTCATAGACTATCCCAGCATATGGTTGATGTATGGGACAAAGTGACGGCAAACATCCATCCAAGATTTCAAGCTTCTTATCTCATCCCATTGCCTGCTACACATCCTGTAGACAACTAGCCCATACCGCACTTCGAAGATTTTCCATGTCAGGAGAACATATTTCCCACCATCACAGAAGATCGGCACACTATCCAAGTAGCACCCGATTCTTTGTACTTCTATATGATGCTTGAGCTCCCATCTCCTACTTCCATAGTCTTTGAGCACCTAAATAAGTATGTTGCCCCTTTCAAACTTCACTAGATTCATGCGACCGGCAACAATCCCAAGCCAGGTGTTTGTGTACCATGAAACATAAACAGGCTTTAACTCCTCCGGCAATGCCAAATTGTAGGCCACTTCTTGCTCCATATTGAATGCAAGAATGTCTTCCCTTTCCCTCAACCAATGTAGTGCACCATTGAAGAAAATAGAGACAGCCGAATTGAGAAGGTGCTTACTAGTGCAAGGTATGGTTGCATTTGATAATCTCCATGTATTAGCCCCAAAAGAGCACACATAGAATCTATAGAATCCATTTTGAACATTCTGAATCACCCTTTGAGTAGCAACCACTTTGAAATTGGTAGCGGATATGGCTGGATCAAAGGCTAGTCCAAACTTGGTGTCATGGTAGTAGATTTCCAGGTCAGGAAGCTGCCTCAAATATTTGGTGGTGGGGTTGCAGACAAGGATGCAGTCAGGACCAAAGGTTTTGATTAATAGAAGCCCACTGCAAGCACCTTTGACTGAAATTCTTCCTCTTTGTGGACTAGGGAGTCCAAGGCTTGTGTCAGGGCATTCGTAGGCATTATGCTCAAGAGGGAAATAGACGAGCCTTCTTCCCTTTAAACATGAGGTTGTGCTGAGGATGCCGAGAATATTTTGTGTTGACCTCTGAGCTTGGATAGTCTTGAGATAAGGGTCTGAAATTAGAGCCTCCCACTTTTTACTAGTCAATACGAATCGACCCAGAGCTTTTGCAGGCAAGCGTGAAAGGATTTCATGTACAAGATAGTCATCCAACATCATTACCTCGCCCATGAGCTTCTTCCCTAGAACAAAAAAATACTCAAATTGAAGAGCTAAGACACATTAAGAAGTAATAAAAGATGTGAACATGAATTATTTCTTTTTTTATTGTAGTTTCTTTATCCAAATCTTTATTACAAGCCAGATTTATAAAATGTCTTCCTATCATGTGAGCTATTCCTATATGTGATATTTTAGCTACCATTTCTTCAACAGTGGTGTTTGAAGACATTGTCTCAGATAGTGGCCTGCATGATGTAAATCTTTTGGACACGAAGAAGTACCAAAAAAAAAAACATCATAAACTTAAGTTACTTTGGACAAGGAAACACTATATTATGAATTGGTTTTTGGAGGGATGCTAATGAATTATACATTCATCTGCCAAATCCAATGAATTAAACAGCTCATAGTTTTATTGTTTTCCAAGTTGTTGGTGAATTTCTTTTTTTGACTTCTAACATTTGATCTTTACGGTGGTTGAAAATATTCCATAGATCAAACTACGATAGCTATTTTGAGTTAGGACTGCTTCGGGCCCAGATCTTTGAGTCTGATGGTCGGAGGCGGCATGAAGCCCTGGTCGAGGTCGAAGAGGAATGGCGCCACCTTGACCGCAGTCTTGGTGGTCAGCAGGGCGGTGTCGACCGTGTCGAGTGGTGGGGGGATGGGGGTCGAGCACCTGTCGGTGGAGAGGGATGCATGAAGCAGGCCTTCCAAGCCCCAAGTCCGAGGGAGGCGACCCCCAAGAGGGCGAGGGTGGTGCTGAGATCATAGAAGGGAGTCCTCAATGAGTCCTGACGGGTCTCTAGCATTGGAGAAGCTCTGCAACAAGATCAAGGAGAAGCTGCTGGTGTTCGAAGGTTATGATTTTGGAGAGCAGTAGGTTTTAGTGAGAGCAAAAGAGATGTTGTGGCCAATCCCTTATTGCCTGTCATCGGTAAAGAACATCTGCAAAATAAAATCCTCACAGATCAAAATTATGTCTGGTGGGGATCCTCCAATGCTTAACCATGAAGAACAAAACTAAAAAGAGAGAAAAAAATCTAAGGAAGAAGACAAGAGAACTCAACCTAAAGCTAAAGAGGGGCGAAAAAGAGGCCCTGGAGCTCCTAGTACTGGGGCGATCTTCCGGCAGAACCTTTCGCTACAGAGAATAGTAACAAATGCAAAGTAAAAGTCTGGCTAAAAGTGACTCCGTATATATAGGATCCCTTAACGGTCCAAATGAAATCGATCAAATATAGATTTCATCAGATAATGACACACGGCAACATCTGAACCGATCATTGATCGGATGATTCAACGCACCTACTTTCGATCGTGCCATCTCACCATTATCCACGTGAATAGCTCAAAGTCAATGATATTTTGACACGTGGTCGAAATCTACTGGTCAAAATCAAATTGTCCGACATCGAATTATTTTTTTGAAACGACGGCTCAATGATGATTTCACTGCTATCGAAACAACAAAACAGTTGGAGATCTCTCATATTTCAAAAACTCATAAAGGCCAACAACTGAATCGAAGCTCGAAGCAACACGTGATGACTTTCTTCATCTAACATGACAAACCACATGATAATATACACGTCGGATCATCTTGGACTTGGGAGTGGGGGGCAACTGTTGGGACCATTCAATGGACCCCCGACTCCGACTCTACATCGGCCTTATAAATATAATACTCTAACTAACAATCAGTTTATCAACCGACAGTCGGCTATTATCAACCAGTAACGGATAACCTGGTTAACCTCCGACTAAAGACCATCGACATATCAAAATTATCGATCGATGGTCATTCGGATCTCCAAAACTATCGACTTACTATTATTTCCGACATATAGTCGGCCTATCTTCTCAATACATCTAACCGTTATAAATGATTATCGATTACATGTCATGATCATTAGTGGGTATAAACAATCGATTAACTCCATGATTATGATCCGATAATTTAGCACCATAAAAAGCGAGACTACGTGCTCGACAGTTACATCAGAATCATCTATAAAAAAGAGGTAAATGAGTAGGATAGGTAAGGTAATTTTGGATTGAGATTCTATCATTTCAAATACTCTTATCTGCTGTTCATCACTCTCCACTGATTTAAGCATCGGAGGGTCTTCATCGGACACAATTTCTGTCTGTGAGGACTTTATTTTGCAGGTGCTCTTCACCGGCAACAGGCGACAAGAGATTGGCCGCAATAGAGGATTTTGGGGAAATGGGGTAGCATTGGAGGAATTTTGAATGTGTTGGCAGAATCCATGGAGAGAAGAGTGAGATCGGAGGGGATGGGAGAGTGTATGGAGAGAGCATCGAGAGGGAGTTATGATCCGATAATTTAGCATCATAAAAAGCGAGTCTACGTGCTCGACAGTTACATCAGAATTATCTATAAAAAAGAGATAAATGAGTAGGATGGGTAAGGTAATTTTGGATTGAGATTCTGTCATTTCAAATACTCTTATCTGCTGTTCATCACTCTCCACTGATTTAAGCATCGGAGGGTTTTCGTCGGACACAATTTCTGTCTGTGAGGACTTTATTTTGCAGGTGCTCTTCACCGGCAACAGGCGACAAGAGATTGGCCGCAATAGAGGATTTTGGGGAAATGGGGTAGCATTGGAGGAATTTTGAATGTGTTGGCAGATTCCATGGAGAGAAGAGTGAGATCGGAGGGGATGGGAGAGTGTATGGAGAGAGCATCGAGAGGGAGTTAAACTGGAAGAGAGAAGTAAAGGAGTAGAGTTTTAGGTATTCATGTTTCGATCGAGAAGTTTAGGCCAAAATCATAGGAGAAATCAGAGATAAAATCAAAACATATCTGAATAATTTTGATCAACAATTGATGACCATTATATCAGCATCCTATGGAAGAAGAATACATGGAACTTCATCTCCATCTTCATTTTATATCTATCTCCTCAATAGAATAGGTGGCCCCTAAGAATGTAGAAGTATTTTCCTAAGAATATAGAAATTGAAATGCTTTTACGCCTTGGTTGGAAGTTTGGGGAAGAAAAAAAATATTAGTAAGGAGAGAAAAGAAAAAAAGAAAGAAAATATATTTTTTTCTTCTTGATTAGGAGTTTACAGAAAGAAAAGAAAAGAATTTCTTCCCTTCTTGATTGGAAGCAAAGAAAAAAAAAGAAAGAAAATATTACAATCTTCTTTTACTATTATATCCTTTAAAAGAACTAATAAATTCAAGAAAATGATTAAGAAGAGATCTTATCTTTTAATTTTTTTTATCTTTCCTTTTGTTTTCATTAATTATTTCCATCCACAGGAGACTCAATCGGATAGAGGCTTAGGTGGGAGGCTTGAAATAAGCCTTTGGATTGAAATATAATATTAATTTTATTCTCTATTATTAAAAGGATAAGATAGAAATTATAAAAGATTCACTAACTCTTAATTTTTTTCTCTCCAAATCTATTCGATTTGGAGGAGAAAAAACTTATAGATTTGAGAAGATTTGTATTCCCTTTGTTTCTCTCCTTTTCTTTTTTTTTTATAAAAAAACTCTTAACTAAAAGAAAGTATTAATTTTCTCTCCCATTCTTTTCTTTTCTCCCCTATGCTTCTCTCTCAACCAAGATGTTAGAGTTTCTCCAGATAGATATATATAGGAGTGGAATAGGGACCTAGTCTAGTTAGTAATACTAATAGGTCCTAAAATAATAATATGACTAAGATAATATCCGGTACATCACATAACTAAAATAATAAGGCTCAAAATAATAATATGATTATAGATAACTATGGGCTCCTTAACCTTTCATTCAAACAATACCTTAGATAAAAAATTAATCCATGATCAATGGAAGCCCATTTTATGAGAATTTGTAACAATCTCCCACTTGGACAATATTAATTAAGACTTTTTTATTAAAAAAAATATATTGGTTATATATATAGTTCGAAAGCAACTCTTGGACTAAGTGCACCTTATGTGGTCACTTATACAAATTTCTTTAATAAATAACATCTTTAGTCGAAAACCGATCTGCTAAAACTATTAACATTGAATCACAATAGTCTTCATACCATTTATTGATACAAGACCCCTCTATAGCTACAAATATTAGTAATATCACTTACTTGGATTTCAGTGATGTATTGTGTGCAATGCAAACTTTATTCCTATGTGATAAAAAACTATATAAAGCTCATCATCTATCTACTTTATTGTCTTAAAACCCCTTTATGCTTTCAAATGAAAGCTACAACAATTTTAAGCTTTTGTTATAATTTCATCATATATCTCCAGATGAGTCCTTTATATCTCAAAATGATTCATGATATCAATGATATCAATTACAACATAAGCAATATTTTTATAAGTAAGACTTTCATTCAAACAATATTTACAAACAACTATGTATGTATAAATGTAAATATAATATTTTAATATGAAAATAATAAAAAGATGATGTAAAATATTGCTCCCACTAACCAAGCACATTAAAATATTCAAATAAATAGTTCAATGTGGGTTGAGCCATTTAAGACCTTATCCCATTTTGTGCCAAAACCCATACTTCTTTAAAATGGGTTAGTTGCAGGTTGGATTGATGGGTAAGGTCATAAATTGCCACCCTTAATTGCGCTTGCCAACAAACCAAATAGCACCATGAGGAATTATGTTTCACTTGAGTATGACAAAGCATTAGCATTATTTATTGTTAGATATATTCTAACCAAGGAGGAAAAAGATGAGGTAGGATAGATGTACCATCTTCAAAATGTTCTGATTTATGAGAGCAAGGATAAATTGCATGGAGATGGAACCAACCACAATCTTTCCACTCAAGCCTTCTGTTGAGGTTACGTGCCCAGCAGTACAGACCTTCCTCCCTCCACCAAACATGTGAGGTATTGTCCGCTCTGGGACAGCGTGTGCCCGCAACAGGGAACCACAATCGCTGCCCCTCACAGTTTTGCCCCGCAAAAGGCGCCTCACGTGGGCAAGGGGGAGCCCGCACTACATAAGCAGTAAACTCTCTTGATTGTATCCGGTATGGGACTTTCGAGCTCGATGCTCCCGATGCCTACCCCATAACAGCCCCCCAGCAGGAGAGTGTACTGCTGCAGGTAGGGGATGGGTTCCCACAGACGGCGCCAATGTTGAAGTTACGTGCCCAGCAGTATGGACCTTCCCCCCTCCACCAAACACGTGAGGTATTGTCCGCTCTGGGACAGCGTGTGCCCGCAACAGTGAACCACAATCGCTGCCCCTCACGGTTTTGCCTCGCAAAAGGTGCCTCACGTGGGCAAGGGGGAGCCTGCACTACATAAGCAGTAAACTCTCTTGATTGTATCCGGTATGGGACTTTCGAGCTCGATGCTCCCGATGCCCACCCCACAACAACTGTTGGGATATACCGACTCTGACGGATGACCCCGATGGACGACTCCGACCGACGACCCCGACGGATGACCCCGACCGACGACTCCGACCGACCCCGACGGACGACTCCGACAGACGGCTGCCGACAATATCCGATCGAAGGTGTGTCGGTCGAACCGACCCATGTTGTTTTCGACCGATCGAGCAACCGAACCCATATTACCGACTCACTGTCGGAGGTGGCAGTCGATGTCCGACTTAAGCAAGACACCAGACCAGCCGACGGTGCCTCCGGGTCATCACCTGACGTTCCGACAGTCGAATACCGATGTATGGTCGGCCAGCCCTCCCAAATACCGTACGACTGCTATGGGCTGCTGTCCTGTCAAGGACGTGCTATGTGACCGCCCTGGAGCATTATCCTACCAAGGACATTGGTTGATTCTGACAACCCACGGTGATTTGACAGCTTTCGATGATTTGATAATTCTCCAATTGTCTGCACCATTAATGGCGGGACCACACCGCATTCTACTATAAAAAAGGGGTAAGGCAACAGTCTTGGTAAGCTTTCTCAAGCTCTCTGACGCTCCCTCCAGCTCCCCAAGCTTTTCTTAGTCCTCTCGAGCTGAGCCTCTGATTTTCCACTGTTGCCTAGTCTCTTTGACTTGACCGTCGGAGGGTCCCCGCCGGAGGCATCTCCAGTGTGTGAGGACTTCTCTTGCAGGTGCGTGACCTCGGCGATTGAGAAACGGGGGATTGGCCGCAACAGATTTGGTACGCCAGGAAGGGGCTCAACAGAGGTAAGACAACGAGCTCCACAGAAGCTTGAAGAGATCTCTCGAGATGATGAAAATCAGAGCTCAACGATCAAGAGCTATCGGGTCGGCGAGGCACTCTTCCCGTCGAGAAGAGCCCTCTCCTTCACCCTCCATGGTGGAGCCTAGCTCTCCGCACCCGACGGTAACCACGGAGGCACAGATCGCGGTGATCGTGCGGCAAATGACCGTCCTGACGGATGCGGTCAAAAATCTCCAGCAGCGACCGACTCAGTTGCCGCGACTGCTGACGGAACAACCAGTGGCGCATCCCATGCCGTCCAGAAGCAGCCGCCGATGCCTGCATCCACTTCCATCTCTTCCTCAGGAGCAGTCGTCTCACCACTCCCATCGAGAAGGGGGGAGGCGGCCACAGCATGACGCCCGTCGGTCTCGACGTCCCTCTCCTTCCCGGCTGGAGCGAGCGAGGAGGGAGAAGCGGCCGCGGATGCCATCCGCCTCACTCTCAAATTCATCGGGAGGATCGACTCCTGAAGTTTTTCAACACCGACGATTAAACAACTACGAACGTAGATTCGAAGAAATCGACCGTCGGCTTGCTCAACTCCAGGCAGATGGCCAGAAGTCTTCAAACAACATCGACTTCCGGACCACCCAACCTCTCTCCCGATTCATCCTCGACGAACCGATCCCTAGTCGGTTCAAGATGCCTCATGTGGAGCCTTACGACGGCTCCACCGACCCAATCGACCATCTAGAGAGCTACAAGGCTCTCATGACAATCCAAGGGGCAATCGATGCCCTCCTTTGCATCGGCTTCTCCACCACACTCCGCAAAGCTGCCAGGGCTTGGTTCTCCAGCCTCTGCTCGGGAAGTATCGACTCCTTCGGGCAGCTCGAACATTCTTTCATGGCCCATTTTAGCACCAGTCGGAAGCCGTCGCGACCTCAGACAGTCTTTTCTCCCTCGAGCAGGGAGAAAATGAGACTCTACGATACTTTGTGGCCCGATTCAATGCGGCCACGCTTGAGGTCCTGGACCTCAACGAAGACATGGCTATTTCGGCCATGAAGAGGGGGCAAAGGGGGTCCCGATTCACATACTCCTTGGACAAGACCCTCCCCCGGACGTACATCGAATTGCTGGAGCGCGCGTACAAATACATACGCGCAGACGAAGAAGCTTCCGACCGACGCCTGACTTAAGGCACGGGCCGGAAGAAAAAATGAAAGAAAGGTCGGGCCCCTACTGAACCCAGCAGGCCCCCCCACGATAGACGGGCCTTGCCCCGACGATGGAGTCCGAGACCGATGCATCGTAGGTATGACTCCTACACCCCTCTCTCCGCTCTTCGTGTGCGGATTTTACGATAGAGATCGAAGGAGCGAAATATCTACGATGGCCCCGCCTCTGAAGGCAAAGGGCTTCGACCATCGCGGCTGGCTAACTTGCCAACTTAGCTTCGACTAAGAAAGGGCAAAACGCCAAGACAACCATGACATACCCGCCCGACCAAGGTCTGGACAATGGGTATTCGACTTGCGACATACCGACCCGATCACAACTGGTCTAAGGATATTCGGCTTGCCACCGTTTATCATACGACTCAACATGCTACGTCAACGGATATTCGACTTGTGACATACCGACTCGGTCACGATCGATCGAAGGATATTCGGCTTGCCACCGTTTATCATACGTCCCGACGTGCACACCCAACCAAGGGCCGGACAATGGATATTCAACTTGCCATCGTTATCCTATCCGAATACATCGGACGCTACTCGACTATCAGACTCTGCGGAATGATTGTGTCGATGAGCAACGTTCGGAGGTTGGCTGACCTCCGCCCGATGTACATGCTCGACCTACTGTCGAGACGACCGACATCGGATCGTTCGTTGATGCGATCGCCAGAGTTAGGGCAAGACGTGATGGAAAACCACTCCTTTTCATCCGAAGCCGTCGCCCACGTGTTCATGCGAGCCAACACGACATCGGACTTAGGAGTGGGGGGGCAACTGTTGGGATATACCGACTCCGACGGATGACCCCGACGGATGACTCCGATGGACGACCCCGACGGACGACTCCGACCGACGACCCCGACGGACGATCCTGACGGATGACTCCGACCGACCCCGACGGACGACTCCGACGAACGACCCCGATCGACGACCGACGGATGACCCTGACAGACGGTTGCCGACAATATCCGATCGAAGGTATGTCGGCCGAACTGATCCATGTTGTTCCCGACCAACCAAGCGGCCGAACCCATATTACCGACTCACTGTCGGGGGTGGCAGCCAACGTCCGACTTAAGCAAGACACCAGACCAGCCGACGGTGCCTTCGGGTCATCACCCGACGTCCGACAATCGAATACTAACGTATGGTCGGCCAGCCTTCCCAAATGCCGTACGACCACTATGGGCTGCTGTCCTGTCAAGGACGTGCTGTGTGACCGCCCTGGAGTATTGTTCTGCCAAGGACATGGGTTGATTCTGACAATCCGTGGCGATTTGACAGTCCACGGTGATTTGACACTCCCGACGATTTGACAATTCCTCAATTGTCTGCACCATTAATGGTGGGACTACGCCGCGTTCTACTATAAAAAAGGGGTAAGGCAACAATCTTGGTAAGCTTTCTCAAGCTCTCTGACGCTCCCTCCAGCTCCCCAAGCATTTCCTAGCCCTCTCGAGCTGAGCCTCTGATTTTCCACTATTGCCTAGTCTCTCTGACTTGACCGTCGGAGGGTTTCCGTCGGAGGCATCTTCGATCTGTGAGGACTTTTCTTGCAGGTGCGCGACCTCGACGATCGGCGACAGGGGATTGGCCGCAACACCTTCCATGATTAATTTCTTTCAAAGTGGAGTGACTCTTCCAACTTTTTTCTGCATCAATTTGGAATAGTGCAACATAGGCGAGGGTGTTACTGTGACTTTTTTGAAGAATAGGCATCTGACCCTGAACAATGTAAAGAAGATTAATTGTAACCAACATTGAGCATTTGTATTCTATGGCGAAAAGGAAGAAAATGTTAACCTTCTGTTTGACACTACAGAGAGATAGCTAGAATGTGGAAACACTTAAGACTTTGGCTAATAGTTCGAAGAGCACCATTTTAAATGACTTATCTCACTACAAGAATCTGACAGTTCAGAGACAAATATTTAGCAACGTCCAAGATCGATCACTATGCCATCACTAATAGCGATGGAACAGTGACAATATAGTGACAAATTATAAAGTTGTTACTAAAACACTCGCAAGTGCATTAATGACTAATTCGTGATGGTTATAAAATTTACAATAGCGATGGAATATGGACAGAAGAATATCTATTGCTATAATTGGCATGTAATTTTTATGTATTATTAGTAATGGTATAGCGACAGAATAGCGATACCTTCCTAATAAAAGAGAGACGGAACAACGACAATATAGTGACAACACTCAAATGTTGTCGCTGTAACACTCACAGGTGATCTAGCGTAAGGTGATCTAGCGGTAGATTAGTAATGGAATAATGACCGCTATATGATCATAATAGCGACGGAATTGGGACGAATGTACATCAGTCGCTAAAATTTATGCATAATTCTCACATAATATCAATAATGACGTAGCAACAGAATAGCAACAATGATGTGAAAAAAGAGAGATGGAATAGAGATTAAGTAGAGACGGATGTTGTTCTCGACATAATACCTTTAGAGATAACATAGAGAGGGATAATGGATAAATCCGTGATACGTGTAGCGATAATATTGTGACAGATTATATGTTCCGAATAGTTTCTCTTTAGTGACTGAATAACGATCGATTATCAATGGATTTGTATTTTTAATCTGCAACAGGGACGGACTAGAAACAGAATAGAGATGAAAGTTTAACCTTTGATAATTATTTTTAGATTTGTTTGTTTAAAAACTATTCTTTATTGTACTTTGAGACATCTATTAATTATGGGATTAATGCATTAAAAGTTTTAGAAGAAATAAGTTAGTATCATCAAATTTAATCATGTCAAATTTTTAAATTGGTTTGTTTAAATTAAATTATTTTTTATTATACATTAATTTGGTTGTCTATTATGTGATTTATGTATTAAAATTTTTAAGATAAATCAGTTAATATCATCAAATGTAATCCTAATCAACTATTTTTAGATGATTTATTGTACTTTTACTATACATACATTAAATACTTTAAAATTACTCTAAAAATAGTTTAAAACTATCTATAGTTTACTTTAAATTAAGTTAATTAAATTAACCATCTTAAATTTTAAACTGTTTAACCTGCACAGAGCATGCAACAAGTTGCACTCGTTCTGATTTGAAATGCTTCTCAATGATGAGCTAGCCAACGGTCCTATCGATCTTGGTAAGTGATAATAGCCACTTCAGCTCCTGTAACATCAATCGAATTTAAGATGACATACTCCATAATATTGACGAGTCAATGATCTAATGGAGCTAGATTTACTTTTCCAGTTTACGAGCTAACAGCTTCACCAAGTCCAACGATCTCCTAGATCATTGATCCATAGTGGTCAAAATGATTCACATTAAATCTAATGGTCCTCTTAGATCATTAATCTATTTGAAATGTGCTTAATCTATTTCTGTTGTATTTAAGCCGACCTGCTTAATATGTTAAATCTATTAAATCCAAATCGATTTAACATGTTAAACCTATGTAAGTATCTTAATTTGATCAGATTATCTATCTAATGATTAGAGTGGATTCAAATCAAAATTTTTATTTTACTAATATGAATAGATTGAATTAGGATTGGTGAATTTATGATCTAATTCATATCTAATTTGACTCGATCTAATTGTCAATTCTATCTCAGCATTGGATCAAAATAAGTTGGACATGGATTCAAATCTAAAATTTTTCACTTGCCGCCTAGCAACCCGCTCCAAGCTAGCTCCCACTCGATTGAGGAAAAAATAGAGGAAATATCCAACACAAAACCCCAGCAATCGTCTGACCTGTTCGGCCGCTCCAAGCCTCCCACCCGGTTGGGATTCCTGAGGACGGAAAAAAGAGAGGAAAATTGGGGAAAACATAGGAAAAATCCACGAAACCAAAGGAAAGATGGAGATAATTTAAGGTAAGACCTTTCCCCTGATCATTTTTTTTTCTTTCCGCTTCTTTTTCTATTCATTTCATTATCTTTTTTGGGTAAGGAGAGCACTTGTGAGAGATAGAGGGGTTTCTTAGGTTCCATTTGGGCTTTTCTCTCAAGTATATGGGATTTTGTGCGACTTGGGGTGGTGTGAGTGGTTCTTGAGGTTGTGGCAGTGTGAAAACAAAGAAAAAATCACCGAGAAGATGGAAGAAATCAAAAGGTAATACCTTTCCCCACATAGATTGATATATTTGTTTTTCTTTTCCTTTTTTTCTTTTCGTTTCATTTTCTTTTTTTTGGAGATCTATGGGGAAGGAGGACACCTGAGGGAGATCGGAGGGTTCTTAGGTTTCAGTGGGGTTTTGTCTCAAACATATGGGTTTTGTCTCAATCTTGGTAGAAGCTTAATCTTGCAATGTACAGATTATTACATGACTTTGTGTGTTCTTGTTTTTTCTGTTCATTGTATCTTTTCTGTTCATTGTATTGTATTACAGATTATTACAACTTAATCTTATTTTTTCTATTCATTGTTAATCATGGCAACATGTTCACTGAAATATCTGTAAGAATAAAATAAAATGATTTTGTGCCTGTTCGTTGAAATGTTCATTATATTTGCAGGGAAGTTTGAGGGAAAGGACGAGAGCAAGCTTAGTTAAATTGAAGGACAAAGGAGAGCAATTCTTCTCTTTTATCAGGCAGTGTGTCAAAGTGATTTTTTATATCATAATGACCCCACTAAAGACATAGTCAAAGGGACCTTCAATTTTTTATTAATAGCCATGATATTATTTTATCCTTAATGTCAAAATAAAAGCTTAGGGACACATACCAAAAGGTGTCTAAATACTATTTTATTGGATATAATACCAAGGCACGTACCAACACTACTTTAGTTGCTGCATGTTTTTTTGGTTTTTTTAATTTTTGCATACTATTTTTGAGTATATGTTTGCTTAAATTTTGTTATTTATCATTTGATAGAATAGGCAAAGATGACGAGCTGGAGTTGGATGCATTGTAGGATTTATAAGGGAATAGTGACAGATGAATTTAAGAATAGAGTTGCTAAGTTCATTGACATTGCAATTTCTAATCCCTCGCACATGAAAAATGGGAAAATTCTCTGCCCTTGTCTTAAGTATAAGAATAGAAAGTTCTTGATACCTGATGAAGTGACGGTTTCCCTCTGCAAGAAAGGCTTTGTAGATGGTTATCACACTTGGATGCTGCATGGAGAATCTATTCTAGATCTGAGGAGTTTGGTCCTAAAACTGTTGATAGAGGAGTGGCAGGTGGTATGAACTCTTATGTGGATATGGTTATAGATGCCACAAGAAGTCCTGAATTGAATAATGATGCTAGGGAGGATTTTGATGAAGCTCCAAATCCAACAGCTGCTAAGTTTTATGAATTGCTTAAAGATGTCGATGAGTCACTATGGGAGGGTTGCAGTAAGCATACTACGCTATCAGCGATCACTCAGTTGTTGAATTTGAAATCAGAGTTTAGTATGAGCGAGGCATGTTACAATCGAATGCTTTTAATAATTAAAAGTATGTTGCCTGAGGATGAGAAGTTGCCTGAAGATTTCTATCAATCAAAAAAAATTATGAAGAAATTGGGACTGAGCTATCAGAAGATAGATATTTGCTCAAATTTTTGCATGTTGTACTACATGAATGATAGTCAGAAAATAGAATGTTCTGTATGTGGTCATCCTCAATTCAAGTGAGCAAAAAAAAAATGCAATGTACTATATATGGTATTGCGATATTTCTCTCTTGCTCCTGACTCCAACGATTGTATATGTCAAGTAAGACGGCAATGCATGTGAGATGGCATGAGGAAGGGGTTCGGCATAATTCTGCTATGATTTCACATCCGACAGATGGGGAAGCATGGAAGCAATTTGATTTGATGCATCCAGAGTTTTTAAGTGATTGTCGGAATGTTAGATTAGGTCCTTGTACTAATGGGTTCAATCCATTCACATCAAGCTCAACACCTTATTCATGCTGGTCTATTTTTTTGATTCCGTATAATCTACCTCCAGGAATGTGCATGGATAGACGTAATTTGTTCCTAACATTGGTCATTCCTGATCCAAAGTCATCTGGTAAAAGCATAGATGTTTGTAGAGGCCATTAATCGATGAACTACAGATGTTGTGGAATGAGGGTGTTTGCACTTTTGATGCACATCGAAAATAAAATTTTAACATGAAGACTGCACTAATGTGGACAATTAGTGATTTTTCTATTTACGGGATGTTGTCAGGATGGAGCACATACGGTAGACTTGCATGTCCTTACTGTATGCATGGGAGATATCAAGTCTTTCACATTGAAGGGTGGCAATAAAAAGTTATGTTGGTTTGACTGTCATCGGTGATTTCTTCACTCCAATCATACATTTCAAAAACAAAAGGATGCATTTACTAAATCCACTATGGAGAAAAAAGGTCCTATACTTTCATTGACTGGAAGGGAAGTGAAAGCTATAATAGAACAGTTTGATCAAATCACATTTGGTACTGAGAGTGGTCCACAAAAACTCAATGGGTTTGGGATGGAGCATAATTGGCTTAAAATAAGTATATTTTGGGAGTTGTCCTATTGGTCCACGAACCTAATTCATCACAACTTGGATGTTATGCATGTTAAAAAAATGTGTTTGATAATATCTTGAACACTGCGATGGACATTAAAGACAAGACAAAAGATACTTTGCAAGCTCGTTGTGATTTAAAACAGTTTTGCAAACGACCGAAGCTTGAGTTAAAAGAAGTTGGAGGCAAATTGGTTAAACCTAAGGCATCCTTTGTCTTAGCACAAAACCAAATTAAGGATGTGTGCGAGTGGGTTAAACAATTGAGGTTTCTGGATGGGTATGTTTCTAATATAGCTTGAGGTGTTAATGTGGATGAGAGCAAAATACATGGTATGAAAAGTCATGATTGTCATGTGTTCATGCAGAGTTGATACCTTTGGCATTTCGTGATCTGCTACCTAAGCCAATATGGGGGGCAGTGACTGAGCTTAGTAATATCTTCAGATATTTATGTATTTCTAAATTTCAAATAAGTCAGATAGAATTGTTTGAGAAAAGTATAGTCGAGATAATTTGTAAGTTAGAGAAAATATTTCTCCCTGTATTTTTTGATTCAATGGAGCATCTAACCATACATTTGCCATATGAGGCAAAGGTAGGAGGGCCTGTGCAATATAGATAGATATACCCTTTTGAGAGGTAAATCTTCCCATCATTATGTTCTTTATTTTATACGTGTCATAATAAGTATGAATTAATTAAACCTTTATGCTTATTGTTTTAGGTGCACGCATGAATTAAAGAAAAAAGTTCACAACAAAGCTAAGGTCGAAGGTTCTATTAGTGAAGTGTATATAATTGAAGAAATTTTTAATTTTTGCTCGCTCTATTTTGAACCTCATATTCAAACCTGACGAACTAAAATCCCTCGAAATGATGATGGTGGATTTGTTGATGTTCAAGATCACTTATCTATATTCACATATTCGGGTCGTCCATTAGGGAGTTGGAAACGGTATTTGTCGGATGAAGAGATATGAGCCGCTGAGTTATATATTCTCCTAAATTGCATTGAGGTTGAAACTTACGTTAAGTAAGTTTTCAGCCCATCTTATATTTACTCATTCCAATTATATAGTTATTTATTTGTACTGATTTATGAATGCTGATGAGGTTGTCCTCACTTAAATTGCTAGAGAATTTGACAATGAATTACGACAAAATAATCCTTCCATTACTGATGCTGAGGTTGAGAAAATGCGTGAACTGCATTTCCCACAGTGGATAAAAGAGCTTGTAAGTTTTAGCCGCATAATTTAATTTATTCAAATGAAATGATACCATGTGATCCTAAAGCTTGTTATTGCTATTACTATTTTAGGCTAACAGAAATGAAATTCAAGACCCAAAAGTTTGAAAGTTCATCTATGGTCCTTCTAAAGAAGTGCGATGTTACAATGGATATATAATGAATGGTTATTGATTTCACACTCGTGCTTATGGGCAGAATAAGACGACAAATAATAGTGGTGTTTGTGTTCGGGGGAACAATTATAATGAAAATGAATTAGATTACTATAGCATTGTGGAAGAGGTGTTGGAATTGGATTACATTCAACATGGTAGTCATGTAGTTATTTTCAAATGTCCTTGGTTTGACCCTTCATAAGGAGTTAAGATTGATAGAAAGTACAACATTGTTGATGTTAATCACTAGTGAAATTTGAGTACGTATGAGCCATTCATATTAGCGAGCCAGTCACAACAAGTGTACTACACCAAATATCCGAATTCGAAGAATAAAGAAAGAAATGATTGGTGGGTTGTTTGTAAAGTGAAAGCCAAATTGTTTCCCAATAAGATATACAAAAGTGAGTCAATGGAAGAGAGACCAAAAGATGATGGTTATGACCAAGATGACGAAGCAGGACCATGTCACATTGATTTTGCCATGGATGATACTCTTAATGAAGCCATAATCCTTAATGATGAAGATCAAGCAGAAGAAGTTGTTCCAACAGAGGTGTTACAATATGTTGATGATATTGATGATGGAGACAAGGTTGAGGATATAGAAGAAGAGGAAGAAGAGCTCCAACATGATCGTGATGATGGTGAGACGAGGGACAATGTCGAGTTGGAACCAGATGCACCTAGTGATGACGATATTAATTTTGTTTAATGTCTAGGTATATAATGTTGTATTTTTAAAAAAAAAATATTTTCTTTAGTTTTTATGTACTTATATGAGTTTATATGATGCTTTTTATCTATTAAATGCTAATGTTTATTTATGACAATTTATCTTATATGTGATGTTTGTTTCAGGAAACAATATGAGGCGTTTGAAGAGTTTGAAAAATTCTAAAAAAGAAAAGTTGGCTTCAAAAAGGAGGATCACAAAATATTCTGTGCAAATGCCGGAAGGGGGTGATCAACATCAATCTAGAGATGGATCTCTGCCACGATCTCCATCTAACCATATAGCTTGTGAGTTGCATGTGGGTTAGGATAATTTCATGAAGTCTGTACCTTAGGATAATTTCAGCTAGTAGTCTTACTTCATATTCTTGCAAATGACTGTAGCTTTTCTTTCTACTAAAATGCTTCTAAGTGTTTCCATGATGTATTTTCTGTATCAAAACATGGAAAGAAAAATAATTCTAAGGTCAACAGAATATAAAATGCTGCACTGGTACAAACTTTAGAAAATTCAAAAGTTACAATGGAAAAGTTTAATACAGAGATTGGAAATCCTTCCTCCAAAAACTCATAGAACAATTGGAAGTAGTGTGGGTGTACATTCATAAGGTAGATATGCTTTCACTTTCAATGTTTGAATCAGAACATCCATGGTTCATTCTCTATTGGTGCATAACATGCTAAATGTATGACCAAAGGCCTTATAGAAGTTCATAAGTGGGGAGGTTATATACTTTTTATATTTTTCTTTCACGCTGTGTTGTATTTATCAGCTGATTATTATTTTTTTGTCCTGAATGGACATTGTAACATATATTTCTTCTTTCTTCTATATGCTTTTATCAGATCAGCGTTTTGAAATGCTATATTTTTGGTCTTTCATTGTTACAGCTGTCAGCAAACTGGCGTTTTGACATGCTATATTTTCTAGGTGCCTTTCTTGTCAAATTTTATGAATGAATTTTTATGTCCTCATCCCAAATGACTCTGTTTGATGTTAGGTTCAGCATGGATCAAAGATTAGAAATCAATGTATCATATGATATTTTCACTCCCAGAAATTTGCTTCATAGTTCTTCTTTCTTCTTAGTTACTAAGTTCGGTGCACTGTTGTTGAAACAGCTTATCTAATCAGCAATCAGTCATGTTCTTTCATTTCAATCTTCAAGTGATACACCTAGTTTTCATTGAGGCTGCTTATTTATTGCATCTGTTTTTCATTGATCTGCTGATTTCATATTCATTATCAAGTTCCTGGACATCCATTGTAGAGTGTGTTGTTGTCAGTGAACTGTAAAGCTTGTCCTGGCATTGACAGAACTGAGGGTGCTCTAATAACAATGGCTAATAAATTTTGATCTGTTTCAAATTATTGTAACCGGTAGCTGATACCATTTTAATGGGACAGAATCATTAAGGTTCCTGCTGCTCTTATGCTTGATTTTGCATGCTATTGGTTGTAAGTTATTTTGCAGTTCCTCTTTTAGATATAAATTTTTGCACACCTACTTTCTTGACTTCTTCCCACCCAAATTTGTCTTAAATTCTCAATATCATCTTAAATTTCGGAATTCATTGATTCAGAGCTATAGGCTGCAACCATGAATAGTTGGTGAATGCATAATGACATGAATGCCTGTATTTTGGATAAAAATACAGCTCAAGAGACTACACTTCTGGACTTAACAGTATTTATAACTATAGTCAATGCACCTCAAGACACAACACCATCGGGGGTAGTCCAAGACAATGCACCTTCAGACATAGAACATTTAGAGACAGCCTAAGACAATACTACTTGAGACACGGCACCACCACCAGAGGTAAACTGAGACACAACACCACATACAATAGCTGCAAACATAGCATCGGGGGAACCAAAATCAGTCTTCGAAGATGATGAAGAGCCTATCTTGGTTGGGATTGAGTTGATCGTCATTCCTGCACATGCACCATAAGTAAAAACAAAACTAGGCTTTGTAGTTATTCTATATTGTATAAATGTACATGATAGTTGATGATTCCTTTGTGTTGTTTTTGTTTTAGAGAGAAATTCTATCCTGGTGATGCCATGCGATACATCTCAAGGAAGGTTTTGTACAACCTTCCAAATGGTTGTATCAGATGGTCCATGTATCCCATGAAATTGAAGAACTTCTTGTTTGATGAGTTTTTTGTATGCATGAAACAAACTTGTTTAGTAATTACATACTTGATTTTTATTTTTATTAATTTTAGGTTAATACTTTTTACTGACTGATGTGCTTCTATAATATTTATAGGATAGTTATAAATTTGCTCTTGGTCTCACTAAAGGTATATTGAAAAAGGTTTTCATGAAGGTTGCAGGAAGACGACTTAGTCAAAGGCTAAACTGTTTAAAGAAATGGGTAATGCAGAATAATAATACAGAAGATTTGAGTGAAACAATTGATAAAAGGCCCCCTTTTACAACTACTGAGAAATGGGCTAGCATGGTGGCAAAGTGGACAAAGGAAGAATGGCAGAAGAAGTCGATGATTGCATCAAAGAACCATCAATAGTCCGATATGAGCATCCACACAGACGGGTCTGCTACTATGTATGCTCATAGTAGGCGTATGGTATGTACTTTTAGAGCTCTCTTTGGCACTTATCTTATCCTACAAGCACTTTGATTTTCGGACTTGGTTTTTGATTTTTCCAATGTTTGGAGATGTGTTTAATCACACCAGTCAGTATTCCAACCTTTCACACCTTCTTCAGATCAATGTTTGGAGACATGTTTGAAGTAATTGTTGTTGCTTTTATGGTACTTTTTCACAAGCATTGAGCATTAATTTACAGTCTTTAAATTATTACAAAAAATAATGTTCAGCCGATTGATCTATGACAAAGAGTTGTTTGAACATACTCACAAGAGAAAAGATGGTACCTTTACATTTGAGAAAGCAAAGATAGTGAGTGTAAGTATTTTTCTTCTCTTGTTCTTTTTCATTTTGCATATTTACTGTTGTAAGGCATGTTGTCATATTAGTTAGTTATATGCTGATTTTTTTTTTGATTTTACATTACAAGAGAAATACGATACTATCATGCGACAGAAGCATGGTGAGGACCTATCTTTCTATCCTTCTTTGGATGAGGTGGCATGGTTGGTTGCTACGAGACTGTCCAAAAAGGATAGAGTGTTTGGGGGTTAGGTTATAGCTTAGTTCCTCGTCCATCTAAATCCAATAATACATCTCAAAATAGCATCGTTGGATGTGGTGCGCAGCCACATTCGAACGATGAGGTGATGAGGGAGATGCATCTTATGTGGGAGAATATGGATAAGTTAAATCAGAATATTCAGGCACAACAAAATTCAATAGGTCAGATTCTTCTTGCACAACAACAATCTATAGATCGGATTCTTCATGGCTTGTCTCAATTGATACATCCACAACCATCACTGACATCTCCTGAACCGACAACTGCGCATTCTCCTAGATCTTCGGGTACGACTCCGACTTCAGCTCCATGGCATTGGTCATCTGCTTGGTGGGCTGCTCTTTCTGGATGGATGCCACCACACTCATACACTCCATCGATATTTTCTTTGGCGGCTCAAACTCCAACTCGATCTTAGGTAGTTGAAGAAATATAACTTTTATATCTTTCTTCGTTTTTTGTGCTATATCATACTTATACGTGGATATATGAAGTTTAGGGCTCTACTTTGAAGTAGCATGCATCGGAGGGAGATAGAAGTGGATATAGCTGTGGTGGAGGGGATACATTTAGGCACTTCATAGTTTGTTGTGTGCTTTATTATGTGCCACTTGTCTTGTTTTATATACTTTATTGTTTGGATACTTCATGTGTTTTGGATATATGTGATTGATATTATATGTATTCTATGTGCATTTGCACATACTTATGGTGTTATGAACATTATAATTTATTGGTTTTGGATAAAATATTATAGATTCTATGATTGAGTGTATCTTGCTAAAATGGAGGAATTGATGTTGCTTGACGCAGGAAATAGGAGATTGGATATTGCTCCTATAGATGTTATTAGTTATGCAGATATTAATTTTAGGTATTGAAAAAAATAAGAAGAAAAATTAAAAATTTTAGTGATAAAATAGAGACGGATTGTTGACGGAATCTAATCTTAAAAGCAAAATTAGCGATGGAATTTTGATAGATTAAAGATTAACAAAGATGTCGGACAAATAGTATAGTGACAGAATAATGACACATCAGTAACAAAATATATTTATATTTAATGACACACTAGCAACAAACTAGCAACTAATGAGATACTACATTAACGACCACATATTGACAACATAGCGATGAAAAATATTTAGTTTTAATGATAAACTAGTGACAAAGTAGCCATGAACAATACATTATATTAGCAACTGAATACTATCAGAATAGTGACAAACGATAAGTTTTTGTAATTATATTAAACACCGCATAGCGACGGAGTAGTGACAGTTTTATTTTTTTTCAATTTTTTTTAGCGACAGAATTGTGATACATTAGAGATAAATCATTACATATTATCAGGATTGTACCATGATTTTAGTGATGGTCGAAATGACGTCGTTTATTCGTCACTAAATACATTTAGCAATAGATTAGCGATAGCAAAGACGTCTGTCACTAGTTTAGCAACGAAGCTTTTTGCTATAGCCTTAGTTCCGTCGCTAGGCAGTCTCCATCTAGTTTAGCGATGGAATAGAAATAGAGTAAAGATGGATTTTATCTGTCGGTAATTAACAGTTTTCTTGTAGTGATGTTCTAGGACTATGGAGGTAAAAAAATATTAAGAACATTGTGGAGGAAAGGTTGGGATATGCTTGTGCTGCCAACTAGCAAATCTAGCTAGCTAGAAATAATTGGATATTTAGGAATACCTTTCTTCTAATATGGAGGTAATTTAAAGGATTAAAGTCATATCAAAAGCTAGATTGTTATTATGAGAATCGGTCCAATTGGATCCGGAAAGTTTAAAAAAAAAAGTGTTGAGAAGTGATCAGAACAGGAGAAGCTTATCCCTTGCTCGATCCCATCTCTTGGAATGTGATAAGGATGCATGGACGATCGGATGGGAGTCGTGAGCCTAGGAGGGACGATCTAAGGATGTTGGTTACATTGGCGAATAGTCGGACTTATCCACCTTAAACTTAGCTTATCCTTTCCTTTCCTCTTCTCTATTTAAACCCTCCTTTCGATTGATCCCCCACCAAAATCCCTCTTCCTCTCCCTTCTTCCTCATCGCCGGCAGCCGTTGGCTGTTGTAATTGAGCCTAATCATTTGAAACCCCCTTTTTTCCTCTCAAATTCTCTTATTGTTCCACTTTTTCGGAGACCTGGGCTATTTTTTTTGGAACCGGCAATGCCGGCCAAGCTGCCACCACCGTCGCCTGCACCCGCCGCCCCACCACCACTATTGACCCCAACTCCTCCTTCCCCCTGCCCTCCCTTGTAGTGAAAATCCCTATTCGGCTTAAAGAGAGAAAGAAAGAAAAGAGGGAAAGAAAGAGGAGAAAGATAGAGAACGAGAGAAAGAAAGAGAGAGAGAGAAGAGAAGGAAAAAAAGAAAAGAAAAAAAAAGGGTAAAAGGAAAGCTTACCTTTTTGAAATCGCTCTATTGATTGGATCCCAATCTGATTGGATCTAGATAGGACTGGCAATTCATGTTCACGGGTCATAAACAGGTCGTATCGATCTAAAGGTATAACATAGATTAGCTCAACCTAAACACGATCTGTTTAATTAAATGGATAGATCTGTGGAATATGAATATGACACGAATATATACGGATTGACATGACATGACATGATCCATCAGACATGATTAATAATCATGTTGGCGGGTCAAATGGATATAC